>NC_133658.1:575150465-575450465 GCF_037893015.1 Macrotis lagotis
TCCATATCCTTTGACCATTTATCAATCGGGGACTGACTTGTAACCTTATAAATTTGATGCAATTTTGTATACATTTTAGAAATGAGACCTTTTGGCTAGGTGGCATAGTGGATAAAGCCCTGGAGACAGTAGTTCCTGGATTCAAATCCAGTCTCAGACACTTAATAATTACCTAGCTGTGTGGCCTTAGGCAAGCCACTTAACCCCGTTTGCCTTGCAAAAACCTAAAAAAATGAGACCTTTATCAGAACTCCTAGATTTGAAGATTGTTTCCCAGCTTTCTGCTTTCTTTTTTTGGAAGCACTGATTTTATTAGTGCAAAAAACTTTTAAATTTAATATAGTCAAAATCATTCATTTTGTAATTTATAATGCACTCTATTTCTTGTTTAGTCATAAATTTGTCCCCTTTCCATAGATCTGATAGAGAATTTCTTGTTCTATTAATTTGTGGTGTCGCCCTTTTTGTCTAAATCTTGTACCCATTTTGACCTTATTTTGGTATAGGGTGTGAAATATCCCTAATCTTACCATACTGTTTTCCAGTTTTCCCAACAATTTTTGTCAAATAATGAATCTTATCCCAGAAGCTAATGTCTTTGGGTTTGTCAAATAATAGATTAGTGTAGTCATTTACCGCAGTTTCTTTCGAACCTATCCTAATTCACTGATCCATTACTCTATTTCTTAACCAGTACAAGGCAGTTTTAATCACTGTCACTATTTAGTATAGTTTGAAATCTGGTAGAGCTAGGCCACCTTCCTTTACATTTTTTTTTCATCAGTTCCCATGCTATTCTTGACTTTTTTGTTGCATTAGATGAATTTTGGTACTACTTTTTTCTAGTTCAACAAAATAATTATTTGGTAGTTTTATTGGTATGGGACTGAATAAGTAATGAAAAAATGAATTATGAATATAGTTTTCAAATGAAGAAATTAAAGCTGTATATAATCATATAAAATGCTCTACATCATTATTGATTAAAGAAATGCAAATTAAAACAACTATGAGGTATTCACTTCACATTATTAGATTGGCTAAAATGACAAAAAAGGAAAATGATCAATATTAGAGAGGTTGTAGGAGGATTAGAACATTGATGCATTGCTGGTGGAGTTGTGAACTGGAAAGCAATATGGAACCATGCCCAAAGAGCAATAAAACTGTTCATACCCTTTGAACCAACAATTCCAATTCTAGACCTATATCCAGAAGAAATCATAAAAAGTGGGAAAAGTCCTACATGTGCCAAAATAAACAAAAGCAGCTTTTTTCATAGTGGCAAAGAAATGAAAATTGAGGGGATATCCATCAATTAGATAATGGTTGAACAAGTTATGGTATATAAATGTTATGGAATACTGTTATTCTATAAGAAACCATAAATGGTTGAACTCTAGAAAAGCAAGGAATGACTTACAGGATCTAATGCTGAGCAAAGAGAGCAGAACCAAGAGAACATTATACACATCAACAACAACATTGTGACGATGATCAGCCTTGATGGATGCAGTTCCTCTCAGCAGATCAGAGAGCTAGGAACTCTATTAGTTTGGGCAATGAACAATGCTATCCCCTATCCAGAGGAAGAAAAACAAAACAAAAAACCTTCGGAATCTGATGAACACTATTCTCAGTATTTTAAAAATAACTCTTATGCATTTCTTTCCCTTAATCCTAACTCCTCATACTGAAAATGACTAATCTGTAAACATGTTTAACACAAATGTGCATGCACAATATTAACCCAACTGTTCACTGCTGGGGGAGGGAAGGGAGGGTGAAAGGAAATTTTTTAACTTAAAAATATACATATATATGGATGAATGTTGAAAAACTTTAATAACATGTATTTGGAAAAATAAATTTTTAATAAAAAGAAAAAAGGAATACAAGGTGGGAAAGGGAAAGGATTTGGAAACAGTGTCTTAAGTTTGGGTACTTTATATTTATGGAAACATTTTCATCAGCATTATCGCATTTTATTCTGATAACAGCTGACTGGTGCTGTTAGTAGGAGTTACATTATATCACGCTTTCCACTTTGGGGCTCTGTTAAGGGATGGAACTCTGGAGAGAAGGGTCACAAGGAAGAATGAGTGAATGAGGGGGAAATGAGAAGGATTACCAGAGCAGGTATGATGAAAAATGCCTTTGAGGAAGACTATATTGGCAGTCTTGAACAGTAGTAACAAAACACCTTGGTCATAACAGGCACTCAAATATTTGTAGTCTAATTTGACAGTTTAATTTGCAATTGTTGATACAGTGTTCCCAACATAAAGCCACTTTTCCTGTGAAAACAGGAAGGAAGAGAAGGAATGATGTAAGAAACACCAGAGGGAGACAGAAGTTAAAAACTAGTACTGCTTTTCCTACCCACCTTGATGATGTTTGTCCTCTGTTCTTCACTCTTGAAGAAGACCAGAACATCAGGGAAATGATGCCATGACAAGATGAATGAGTAAGGGGGTGTGGGGCTCCTCTAGAGCCATCTGGGCCCAATGGTCAGATAGGAATCAGGATCTCTGGATCTGCCCCAGAGAGGCAAGGCAATCAGGGTTAAATGATTTGACCAAGATCACATAGCTAGTAAGTAACAATTATCAGAGGCCTGATTCAAACTCCCATCCTCCTCACCAGTGCTATATCCTCTTTACTACCTGGTTGTCCTTCTTGGATGGTTCCCAGCCTCCATTATCAAAGAAGACCAAAATGACATATGTTTGAGACAAAATGAGAGATGTCCAACTGTGGTTGATGAGACCAATAGTGCTCAGAATGCTGTACCACAGGTTGGGCACAAACAATTCATGTGAACACCTGGGGTAAGTACTCTAAACTTATGAGTGTCATGTTTCTTTTGATCTGCTTCAATTCTACCTTCTCATAGAGTGCAGCCCCCTCACTAAGGAGGACATGCCATGCTGGGCAGTCTTGTGTCATTGTCTCCCAAAGTGGCACAATCAATTCTTAAGTTCTTCAATGAGACCTTCAGGGTGTCTCAATATCACTTCTTCTGACCCCCTTGTGAGTGCTTTGTCCTGTGTGAGTTCTCCCTAAAATATTTTTTGGGGCAAGAGTACGTCTGGCATTCTAACAATGTGTCCAGCCCATCGTAGTTGCAGTCCCTCTAGTAATGTTTGAATGCTTGGCAATTTAGCTCAAGAAAGGACCTCAGTGTCTGGTATCTTCTCCTGCCAGGTGATCTTCAGAATCTTCCCAAGACAATTTAAATGGAAGTGATTCAGTTTCCTGACATGGTGCTGGTAGACTGTCCAGGTTTCTCTGGCATAGAGCAATGAGATTATCCCAACACTACATAGACCTTCAGTTTGGTAGTCAGTCTAATACCTCTTCTCTCTCACACTTTCTTTTGGAGTCTTCCAAATGCCAAGCTAGCTCTGACAATGAGAGTGTCATCTGTCTCATTGCCAATGAGTCTTGGAAAGGACACTGCCAAGGTAAGTGGTGAATTTGTCCTCAGGACTCAAAGCCTTTCCATTTGCTGTAATCGATGGTTCCACATATGGATGGTGTGGTGCTGGCTGATGGGGCACCTGTGTTTTCTTGGTGTGAATTGTTAGACCAAAATTAGCATGAGGCAAGGAGTCTGCCCTTCTTAGAGGATCAAGGAAAGGTGGATTTGGTGGTTTCTGCTTTCATTTAATATTTAACATTTTTTATCTAAGCAGAGACATCTGAGACACTTTGCCCTCCCTGGTGGATCTCACCTACTAATCTCTGCAGGAAGTGCATGCATATACATTAAGGGGTCTAAGGTCAGTGGATCTTTCAGTCAACTAAGAATTTATTAAATTCTTTGTTCCAGGACCTAGGACCTAGAGCTTAGTGAATTACTAACCTTTTGATAAACAAATGCAAGCAAATGCTTAGTCTAGCAAAGAAAATGAATCTAAGTAATTTAGGTTGATAGACTGCTTTTGTTGTTGATTTTGGATTGAAGAGAACCAATGACATTCAGAGGCTGAGGTTTTGACTTGTAGTGACTTTGAATTAAGTGAGGCAGAGTTCCACTCCCTCTTACAGAGTCCCAGAAGCTCAGAATCAAGGCAAAAGTCAAGACTGGCCAAGTCTTTTGGATGTAGTGGATTTAGCCTTTCTAAATTAAGGTCTTTACCAGACCTCAGTATGGCTGAGGCAATGCCCATTCAATGTCTAAGGGCTGTCAGTTGTGAGGGTTTATGGACAACGTGCTTGCTCGGCTTCTGGATATTGGATGATGCTCTCAGATTTCCCAGTCACCAATGGAGTAAAACTAAGATGTGTCCTTACTCTCATGTTTTTTTAACATGATGTTTTCAGGCATGTTATCAGATGCCTTCATGGAGGATAAACATGGTCTCAAGGTCACTATCACACTGATGGCAAATTCTTCAACTTAAAAAGGGTACAAGCCAAGGTCAAAGTGGAGGAAGTGTTGGTACTTGGTTTTCTGTTTGCAGATGACTTTGCGCTCAATGTAGCCTCTGATACTGAGATGCAACAAAGTATGGATCGATTCTCTGCTGATTGTGCTGATTTTGATCTAACAATTATCACCAAGAAAACCCAGGTGCTCCATCAGTCAGCATCACACCATCCATCTGTGGAAGCATCGATTACAGCAAATGGAGAAGTTTTGAGTACTGTGGACAAGCTCATTTACCTTGGCAGTGTCCTTTCTAGGGAGGTACACATTGATAGTGAGGTTGGTACTCACATTGTCAGAACTAGCTCAGTATTTGGGAGACTCCAAAAGAAAGTGTGGGAGAGAAGGGGTATTAGACTGACTACCAACTGTCTTTCTTACATACTTGTGGGTGCTGTGCCCTATGAGGAGAAAAAGAGTGAAAAAGGCTGTTTTTGCCATTTTTTTAAATTTAGAAAGTAATGAGGGAGCTAGTGGTAACATTATTCCCTGCTCTTCAGTCCACCACTCCACCCCACCCCACCCCACAAAAAAGAGAAAAAGAAATAAAAGAAAAGTCATTGAAAAATTCTTTAAATGTCTAGAAAGAACGAAGGGTACAGGACTTAGACATAAAAGACAATATTTTAAGCAAACTAGGAGATCAAGGATTAGTTTATCTGTCAGATCTATGGAAAGGGAAGTAGCTTATGACCAAGGAAGAGATGGAGAACATCATTAAAAACAAATTAGATAATTTTGATTACATTAAATTAAAAAGCTTTTACACAAATAAAACCACTAACCAAGATCAAAAGAAACACTAGGGCATCTAAGTGGATCAGTGGATAGAGCATTGGCCCTAGAGTCAGGAGGACTTGAATTCAAATTTGGCCTCAGACAGTTAATAATTGCCTAGCCATGTGACCTTGGGCAAGTCACTTAACTCCATTGTGTTGAATAAATAATTTTTTTTAGGTTTTTGCAAGGCAAATGGGGTTAAGTGCCTTGCCCACCGCCACACGGCTAAGTAATTATTAAGTGTCTGAGACCAGAATTGAACCCAGGTACTCCTGACTCCAGGGCCGGTGCTTTATCCACTGTGCCACCTAGCCGCCCCATAAATAAAATTTTTTAAAAGATCAAAAGAAATGTAGTAAATTGGGAAACAATTTTTACAGTTAGTATTTCTAACAAAGGACTCATTTCTAAAATATTTAGAGAACTGAGAAAAATTTATAAAAAAAAGTCATTCGCCAATTGACAAAAGGTCAAAGGATGTGCAAAGGCAATTTACAGATGAGGAAATCAAAGTGATCCATAGTCATATGAAAAATTGCTCTAAATCATTACTGATTAGAAAAAATGCAAATTAAAGGAGCTCTGAGGTACCATCTCACACCTATCAAATTGGCCAATATGACCAGAAAGGACAATGTTCAATGTTGGAAGGGATGTGGGAAATCTGGGACACTAATGCATTGTTGTTGGAGCTGTGAAATCATCCAACCTTTCTGGAGAGCAATCTGGAATTATGCCCAAAGGGCAACAAAAATGTACATACCCTTTGATCCAGCAATACCACTACTGGGCCTATACCCTGAAGAGATGATGAAAAAAGGTAAAAGCATCACTTGCACAAAAATTATTTATGGTAGTAAAGAATTGGAAATCGAGTGAATATCCATCAATTGGGGAAATAGCTGAACAAATTATGGTAAATGTATGTTATGGATCACTATTGTTCTATTAGAAACCAAGAGGGATGGGATTTCAAAGAAACCTGGAAAGACTTGCATGAACTAATGTGGAACAAAATGAGCAGAACCAGAAGAACATTGTATACCCTAACAGCAGCATGGGGGTGATAATCAACCTTGATGGACTTACTTGCTCATTTCATCAATGCAATAATCAGGGACAATTTTAGAGTACCTGAGAAGGAAAATACCACCTGTATGCCGAGAAAAAATTGTGGATAAACAAAGACCAAAGTCTGTTACCTTCAATTTTTTTTAAAAAGTGTCTTATGTTACATAATTTTGCTATCTCTAATATTTTCTTTTCTCCTCAAGGATATGATTTTTCTCTCAACACATTCAGTGTCCATCAATACATAGCATGGAAACAATGTAAAGATTACCAAACTGCCTTCCATGGGAGGCTGGCAGGAGGGAAGGAAGGGAGGGGGGAATTGTAAAATTCAAAACTTTACAAAAAAACTATTATATATAATTGGAAAACAAAATATTAATAAAAATGTATAGAAAGGAACAGAAGGAAGTTCAGAGGGAAATACAGACTAGTGAGCTTTGAAAGTAACATTGAATAGCACTTTTTTAAAGCAAACTAAATGTAATAGACAAATATAATCCTCATTTTCTGTTCTGCTTTTTATGCAGAAACCTCTTTGGGGGAGGTGTTTATTAAATTCTGAGTAAAAAAAAACTTTAAATAAGGCAAATATTCTGTCAAAGTGTAATGATTACTATAACTTTTTACAAATATTCTTAGTCAATTTTTCTTAGCTATTGTGAGGAATGGAATGTGTTCTCAGATTTTGAAAGGAAGACCTATCCTGTTCCCCTTAATGCAGAAAAAATTGTATTCTCCTTTTAGACTTGCCCTGCCCTCCTGATATTTAAACTCATAAAAAGTTACCTCCTTCGGGAAAGAGCATTATAGAAGGATGGTTCTCTTGGATATCAAATAACAGGATGGTCTCCTGGGAAGTTTAATGCTTTGTCTACTCTTAAGTATATTCTGTTTCCCCTTCCATCAGCTTGGTGTGGTCATTACTAGAATAGCTTCCACCTATAGTTTAAATTGTAAATCCCAGAGAATAAAACTTCATGTATAATCCATATCGTTTCTGTGATGTCATTTTTAACCCTATGTTTTAAGTTCCTAATAATTTTAGTGTTCACATCTGTTTCTTACAATGCCATTTCAGCAAATTGCCGAAGGGCTTGGGAGCTCCTTTAGTGAGTGAGATTTAATGAATATCTTTAAACCTAAGTAACTTGGGCTTTGGATATTAAATTATAAAGCATAAATTGGGGTGGGGAAGCATTCACTGGAGGATAGTACAGAGAAGACCCCATTAAGATTTTACAGTAAAATCAAAGTACAATATAAATGTCAGCTACTGTTACTCCCTCTTCCTCTTTCCAAATTCCTTACCCAAGCTCCCAAGGGAAAGAACCAGTTATTTCAGCTTGTTTTCTGATTTAGAGAAGATTCCTCCTAGAATTCTTGTTTCTTCTTTCAATGTCTATTGGTGCAAGCAAATGAATAGTTAGAAATTATTAGCCAAGTTAGCCAGAGTCACTATAGGTACCATTGCCACAGGTTATCTACTAGGGAGAAGAGACATCTTTCTTTTCTTCCCTCACCAGATGAGACATATGGAAACCTTGGAACCCCCATGAACATGCTGCCTGTTTTTCTTTTGGTGGGATAAAGTCTGAGATTTCTTCAATAGAATATTATAGATTAGAAAATAGTTAAACTATGTGCCCCTCCTCCCCTGACAAGTAACTTCTGGGATACTGGTGAAGAGTCAACTGACCCTGTCTTATCTGTTGAAGTCTGGATGTCCAGTCAATTGCTGGGGACAATCCTGTTTCTGTTTGAATCATATACTTTTTTTCCCTTAGATTAATTTAGGTGTTTAGATTGTGAAGACCACATTCTTCATTAATGAGAATGGATCAGTGGGGAGGGGGGGAATCAAGTTAGGATATATGTGACCCTTAGGGTCTTTTCCCTTTGCCTCAGGCTCTGTTAATCGATTGGGGCCCGTTTCTTGAGAAACCAATCGAACTTTCTCTTCATACCTCGAGAGATCTCTGAAATTTATTTAAGTGGCATTCGTCCCACACATCTTCTACATGTTATCTTGGAACTGTTGTTCCCTCAGGAGTGAATCTTTATCCAATGAATTCATGGGCAAGCATTTAATAATTGCTTTTTTAATAATGAGACACGCTAACTGCCAGGGATAAAAGGCAAAGAAAAAAAAAAGCAAAAAAAACCTGCCCTGTGAGCAACGACATCTGAAAGGAGCTCCCATTCCACTGTGGAGACAAGACATCAACTATAAACAAACAAGAATAGTTGAAGAGGGAGATAGTCCCGGTGGGAAGGCACTATAAGATGGTGGGGGTGGGAGAGATCCTGGTATAAAGTGGGGGGTGGAGGGTAGGAAGAGCCTCTTTAAAAGGTGAAATTTAAGCTGAGTCTTGAAGGAAATCCAAAGGCAGAGGTGAGAGCTAGTAATAACCAATAATAATAACTAAAAGTTATACAGTACTCAGGTACTTTACAATTATCTTTTTATTGATATTTTAGTTTCCAATTACATGTTATAAAGTTTTTCAACATTCATTCACTTGCATATTCCTAAATTACATAGTTTTCTACCACCCACCCTCCCTCTTTCCTCCCCTCAGGGAAGAAAGTTCTCTCCCAAAGTCCATGGGAGGGGATGGTGAACTGGGAATGACCCAAGTTCCTCATTGGAGATTTTGCCTCTTAGGAAGAAGTATCTTTTGGGCCTGTGCTCCCTGGCTACCCCACCAAAAAACAATTCAATCCAAGTCAGGTTGAAGGTCAGGCCCTCAAGATTTACAACCTTTGTCTCCAACTGCTCCCATCACCTCCTGTGTCCACGTTTCTCTGCATCAGAGGGATGTGGGAAATCTGGGACATTAACATATTGTTGGCTGAGCTGTGCACTGATTCAGCCTTTCTGGAGAGCAATTTGTAATTATCCCCAAAGGGCAATAAAAATGTGCATACCCTGATCCAGCAATATCATTACTGGGTCTATCCACTGAAGAGATGATAAATAAAAAGGGTAAAAACATCACTTGTACAAAAGTATTCATAGCAGCTCTGTGGTGGCAAAGAATAGGAAATGGAGGGGATGTCCATCAATTGAGGAATAGCTGAACAAACTGTGGTATATGTATGTAATGGAATACTATTGTTCTATTAGAAACCAGGAGGGATGGGAGTTCAGAGAGGCCTGGAAGGATTTGTATGAACTGATGTTGAGCAAGATGAGCAGAACTAGAAAAACACTGTACACCCTAACAGCAACATGGGGGTGATGATCCAACCTTAATGTTCTTGCCATTCCATCAGTATAATAATCAGGGACAATTTCAGAGTACCTGCAACAAAGAATGTCATCTGTGTCCAGAGAAAGAACTGTGGAATTTAAACAAAAACCAAAGATCATATTACCTTCCATTAAAAAAAAGTTGGCTTATATATACTACATACATAATTTTTCTATCTCTAATATTTTATTTCTTCCTCAAGGATATTTTTTTTTCTCTCAACACATTCAATTTTGATCAATGCATAGCATGGAAACAGACTGCCTTCTGCTGGGGGTGGGGGGAGAGAAGGGGGAATGTAAAATTCAAAACTTTACCAAAAATGATAGGTAGAAACCTCTGTTGGATATAATTGGAAAACAAATAAAATTTTTATATAATAGAAAACAAAGAAAAAATGAAGGACAAACATTATGACTGTTAAAGTGCTTGAAAGAAAGTGCATTCAATAGCGTCTTCAAGGGAGAACCAGGTAACAGAACGTTAATATTAAGAAGTCCAACTAAAAGACAGGGTTTTTTTGTTTTTTTTATGTTTTTGCAAGGCAAATGGGGTTAAGTGGCTTGCCCAAGGCCACACAGCTAGGTAATTAAGTGTCTGAGACCAGATTTGAACCCAGATACTCCTGACTCCAAGGCCAGTGCTTTATCCACTACGCCACCTAGCCACCCCTAAAAGACAGTTTTCAAGAAAAAGAATATTCCACAGGATCTAATGTGAGATTAGAATTATTTAAAGATCCTGGAGGAATAGTGATGTTATGGATGGATAATCCATGAAGGATCAAAGAGTGACTGACAGGGAAGGGATTCTAAATAGACTCACAGGGCAATAATGCTTTCAATGTGGAGTCTTCAAGTATTTAATTTTGTTGGATTTATTCAGCACTGCACTACTATTTTATCCATTCTGCTCCATAGTTGAACTTTTATCTTTTTAATCAATACCTTACTTTTTTGATGACCTTACTTTTAAATTTTGTAATTAGGGCTTAAAGAGTGATAATGCTATGCCTCCTGCAGTCATACTTTTTCTCATTATTTTCCTTGCTTTTTAAAATTATTTCTTCTAGATGGAGAACAGCATTAAAAACAAACTGGGTAATTTAGATTATATTTAATTAAAAAGCTTTTGCACAGACAAAACTGCTGTGACCAAGATCAAAAGAAACGTAGTAAACTGGGAAACAAATTTTACAAATAGTTCTGACAAAGGACTCATTTCTAAAATATACAGAGAATTGAGTCAAATTTTAAAAAAAAGCCATTCACCAATTGACAAATAGTCAAAGGATATACAAAGGCAGTTTACAGATGAGGAAATCAAAACAATCCATAGTCACATGAAAAATTACTCTAAATCACTACTTATTAAAGAAATGCAAATTAAAGCATCTCTGAGGTACCACTTCACACCTCTCAGACTGGCCAATATGACCAGAAAGAACAATGATCAATGGTGGAAGGGATGTGGGAAATCTGGGACACTAATACATTGTTGGTGGAGCTGTGAACTCATCCAACCTTTCTGTAAAGCTATTTGGAATTATGCCCAAAGGGTAATAAGAATGTGCATACCCTCTGATCCAGCAATATCACTACTGGGTCTATAACTTGAAGACATCATGAAAAAGGGTAAAACCATCACTTGTACAAAAATATTCATAGTAGCTCTGTCTGTGGTGGCAAAGAATTGGAAATTAAGTGAATGTCCTTCAATTGGGGAATGGCTTAATAAACTGTGATATATATATATATGATGGAACACTATTGTCCTATCAGAAATTAGGAGGGATGGGGGCAAGCTAGGTGGTGCTGTGGATAGGGCACTGGCCCTGGAGTTAAGAGTACCTGAGTTCAAATACAGCCTTAGACCCTTAATAATTACCTAGCTGTGTGGCCTTGGGCAAGCCACTTAACCCCATTGCCTTGCAAAAACTAAAAAAAAAATGTAGAAACTAGGAGGGATGGCAATTCAGGGAAGCCTGGAAGTATTTGCATGAAGTGATCCAAATGAGCAGAACCAGAAGAACATTGTACACCCTAACAGCAACATGGGGGAGATGATCAACCTTGATAGACTTGCTCATTCCATCAGTGCAACAATTGACAATTTGGGGGTATCTGTGATGGAGAATACCATCTGTATCCAGAGAAAGAATTGTGGAGCTTAAACAAAGACCAAAGACTGTTACCTTTAACTTTTAAAAAAGACTGTTATCTTATTATGTAATTTTGCTATCCCTTTTGTCTTTCTTAAGGATTTGATTTCTCTCTTGTCATATTCAACTTAGATGAATGTATACCATGGAAAC
Organism: Macrotis lagotis; assembly: GCF_037893015.1. Classification (NCBI taxonomy): domain Eukaryota; kingdom Metazoa; phylum Chordata; class Mammalia; order Peramelemorphia; family Peramelidae; genus Macrotis; species Macrotis lagotis. Next base: position 575,162,323 of record NC_133658.1, read on the forward strand.
AATGTAAAGACTAATAGACTGCCTTCTGAGGAGGTGGGGAGAGGGAAGGAAGATTAGGGGGAAAACTGTAAAATTCAAAATAATTTTAAATAAATTTAAATTTTTTCTTCTATATTTGCTATTATTTTGCCTATTTTTTCCCATTTTAGATTCAACATTAATAACAACTGTTGGTTGGTATAGTACTATATCCATAAGTCAATTTAGATTGTATTGTCATTTTTTGGGAAAGTCTAACCATAAGTTAATTTCTCATCAAATATTTAAATCTTTCTTTATATCTTTAAAGAGTTTTTGGAGTTGTATTTATATAAATTTCTTTGGTAATTCAACACCTAGATATTTCAGGATGCTTAGTTATTTTGAACAGATTTCTCTTTTGCTTTCTTAGTAGCTTAAAAATATAGAAAAAGATTTTGCATCTTGCAACATTTCTGTAATTATTATTTCAGGTACTTTCTAGGGTTTTCTAAGTTCATCACCATGCTGTCTGCCAATAGGGATAGCTCAAGCTCCTTTTTTGCTGGTATTTATACCTTTAATTTTGTTCTTTTGTTCCGTTACTATAGTTGGAATTTATTGAATTATTAAAATAGATGGGAGTGTAGCCGCTAGATTATTTGAGTTCAATTCTGCCTGTGAGGAATCACTTTTAGACCCAGAAAAGCAAGAGTGGAAAGAAAATAAAAATGTATTAAAAGCTACAACACATAAGAAAGTGATAGAAAAGTTAAGAAGAGTTTAAAGAAAAGTCACGTGGATTTGTCAGGTCAGTTGGCAGGCTCAGCTGCAGTTTGGAAAGGGCAAGCCGGAGAATGTGAGAGCGAGACTGAATGGGCAACACTGTTAAATACAACCTCCATTGGAAGGGTTGTAGATGGTGCTTGGGGTGTGGTCTTTTCACCTCAGACCAGATAACTTTTTTATTTTTATTTTTTTTAGTTTGTGCTAGGCAATGGGTTAAGTGGCTTGCCCAAGGCCACACAGCTAGGTAATGATTAAGTGTCTGAGGCCGGATTTGAACTCAGGTACTCCTGACTCCAGGGCTGGTGCTCTATCTACTGTGCAACCTAGCCGCCCACCAGATAACTTTCAATGGCAATCAATGTGCTGGTCTTTCCTGTCTCAAGGTACTTGATGTCCACTTCTAACATGTAATTTCCTGCCCAACAGTGTTCAGGTTAACAGGTCAAGGTAGAAATGCAAACAGTGTTCAAGGGAGTCAGAATTTCAAGAGCAGAGACCTCCACCTACTTGAAAGATTTTGTTTCTGCTAGTTTACAATTCTCTACATCATTTCCCTGCATCAGGAGAAAAGGCATTCTTATTTTACTCCTATTTCTTTTTGTGTTTTTTATTTTCTTGAAATAATTTTTTATTTTAAATGTATGAGTGGTCCTTTTCATACACAGAATTTTTAGGGTGTTTAACATTTTGTCAAAGGTTTTTTTCTGTGTATTTTGAAATCATCTTTGTTTCTATAAGATCAGTTATGCCATCTTTCCAAATGTTGAACCATCTTTTTATCACTAGCAGGAATCCAACCTAGAAACACTGAAGTTATTTTCCAACTATATTTGTTTTGTAGGAATAATGTTTAATTCTAAAATTTACATTTTTATTCATTAGTAATATTAATCTATGCTTCTCTCTCTCTCTCTCTCTCTCTCTCTGGTGTTTCTCCTATTTTGTGTAACAGGACAATAGTCTCATAAAACAATTTTCATAAAGTGATTTTAAGAGGTGTTGTGAATGCAGAAATGCAATTTGGTAATGAATTGGATATGTGGGCTAAGTGAGTGAAGAGTCAAGAATATCAACTTGATGAGGAGGAGGAGGATAACAATGTTCTCAACAATATGGAAAGTTGAAAAGGAGGGACTTTTGGGGGTGTGTGTGAAGATAATTACATCTTTTTTGGATATGTTGAATTTGACATAATTACAAGTCACTGAGTAGAATGCATTTAGAACTAAAAATAGTAATTTGCCTCTGAAAACATATGTGGCATTTATAAAATTTATCACATTCCCTATAGAGCCTTCTTATACAAAGATGAACCTAACTCTGAAGTCTAATTGAATTATTGAAATAGATGGAAGTGTAGCTGCTAGATTATGAACTGTGAAGATTAGACAAAGGAAAATAACAAGTGTGCAAGAAGTAAATGTATATAACGAGTTAAGTTTATAAGCATCACAAGGGAGGGTAAGATATTCTCCCTGATAGGGGCAGCTAGGTAGTGCAGTGGATAGAGCACCAACCCTGGAGTCAGGACCTGAGTTCAAATCGGACCACAGACATGTAATAATTAACTAGCTGTGTGACCTTGGGCAAACCACTTAACCCCATTGCCTAGCAAAACCAAAACCAAAAAAAAAAAGACATTCTCCCAAAAGAAATAAAAAAAGTATTCATTGAAGGCTCACATGGACATGATCTTCCAAGACTTCCTCTAGGAACCTTAAGTTGTCACATTACAAGTTGTGTAGAATAATATGGATGTCTCTTCTATGTAGGGTTTAGGCAGGTAAATTTTATCTCCCAGTTTTAATAAAAGGTTCATGTTGAGGTTGGGATTTTTAAGCATTTGGGAATTTAATACTACTTATAATACTACTAGAAATATTACTAATTTTTCCCCAAAATTATGTAGGACTAGAGCTCAGGTGAAACTGAGATACACATACAAAAATCTGGGAATCATCTACTTAGAGAGGATAAATGAAGATATGAGTTGAGGGGAAAGAGAAGAGAGTCCCAAACAGAGCTGTGGGGGACACCTATAGTTAATGGGCCTGGAAGAAGACCCAATAAAGAAAACTGAGAAGTGGTCAGACACATTGGAGGAAAACCATAAGTGATGAATGTCATAAAGAGCTGAGGAGGAAAGGTATCTAAGAAAAGAGCATGATGAACAGTGTTAGGGAGGTCAAGAAGGATGAGAACTGAGAAAAACCCGTTAGATTCGGCAATTAAGAGATCAATGGTAACTTTGGAGAAACATTTTGAATTTGAATTTGAATGATGAGGCTAGAAGTCAGACTGCAGAGTGCTCATAAGAAATGAGACAAGATATGGAAAGTACCTGGTATAGACAGCTTTCTCAAGGAGTATAATAGTTATTGGGGATGGTCAAATCAAGTTTTGTTTTTGCTTTTGTTTTAAATAATGGGATGGTGTTGTTAGTGGCTTGTTTGTAGGCAGTGAATATGGACATGCTGAAGGTTAGAGTGAATAAAGATGATAGTAGGGACAATCTATTAGAGGTGAAGAGATAGGATTAAGGATTTTCCTTAGTAGTTTAGGATGATATTTTCAGGCAAGACAGAGGTGTAAGGTGGTGTGGGATATCTAAGTGACTGAGAGGAGGGAGAAGGGAAAAAAGGAAGTTCTTGGTAAATGGCCTCAATTTCTTTTTTTGTGAAATTTTAGACGAATAGCAATCTTGGGGCGGGGAGGATATATCAAGAGACACTTGAAGAATGATGAAACATCTACGAGTAATCATTGTAGTGAGATAGTGAATCAAAATTAGGGAACTGTAAAAGGACTACCTTACTTCACTAAGTTATGATTATGTAACATAAATTTGTATTTTTAGGATGGTTTCATGATTTTCTCCAACTGTACTTTGCAACAGAAGAGTCAAAGTCATTCAGGATTGGGTTTGGTAAAGTATGATCGCTATTACAAAAGGACAAGGGATGAGGTGGAAGATAATATAGAGTTGCCAAGAGGGGCTAGATTGGAAAAAAGTAAAAAATAGGGGGATTAGAGGCTAAGATGACCCTAAAGATCCAGGTAGGGGTTATGAGGCACAGGCAAAGGTAGAATAAAAAGAGACTATGATCAGACAAAGGCATTCTAAAGTTTGTGAACACAGAAGTAAAATACTTGTAAAATGATGGTAAGATCAAGAGTATGACAATCTTTATGTGTGGCTGAGATGAAGTAAAGGAATAGAGGCATGGAAACTTAGTTGATAGAAGAGGAAAGTTGAGATATTTGAGAAAATATCATTATGTAAGTTGAAATCCCATAGTATGAAGATATATATATATTGGGACAGAGAGAAAATACTGTGATCCAGGTACTGAACTCATCCTAGGGATGGATAGATAATGGTGACCTGGAGTCTCAAAGAAAGAGAAGCTGCTGAAAGATGATGATATAAGAGTATTTAGAAATTTCATGAATCAGAAGGTAGGAATAAATGCTTAAAAGGGTGTTCTATAATCCATTATCATCAGGAAGGAGCAAGTACTTTGTGGGTGCCAGATAATGGAAGGACTGAGAAAAGGCAGGAAAAAAAATCAAGAAACATTTTCTCTATTACCTTTGGGATAAAATAGAAACTCATCTGACATTCAGAGCCATTCACAATTTGATTCCAGCCCCTCTTTCTAAGATGATTAATCATTACTCCCTCTAAATAAGACTAAACTCTAGGGAAAGTGGCTCACCTATTGTTCCTCATGCATGTTATTCTCTCCCAGCTCTATATCTTTGTAAAGGCTGGAATTCTCCATTTCTCATTGCCATCTCTTGGAACCCTACCTTTCCCTTAGCTCCCTTCAAAGATCAAGGGAAGTACCACCTCCTTCTAGAGGCCTTTTCTGATTCTCTCAGTTGTAAGTCCTTCCATGCTCCCCACCCTAAAGGTCCCCCACACACCCTCCAGCCCAGGCCACACTGTATCCTGCAATACTCCCTACTCAGATTGAAAAATAATTGGGAAATATTTAATAAAATAAATAAATAAAAATACACTAGAACATGATAATGTGACTAATGTGTTTTTTTCTAAACAAGTTTGAAGCAGTGATGGATCCTCATATAGCTGGGTTTCTATTTGAGTTTGACAGCACTACCCTAGAGATCAAAGACAGAAAGTCTTTTATACTTGTAACTCTCACCAGGGCCTACCTAGTTCAGTATCTGGCATAAAGTAAGTGCTAAACAAATGCTTATTGATTTACTAATTGATTTTATTCTGAATATGATTATATTGAATAAATTGCTGGGATAGAAATTCCAGAAACCTTGAAATAAACTGACTATTCTACTTTTCAAATTTTATTTTTCCTTCAATTACACACAAAGTAGTGTTCAACATTTATCTTTTGGTAAGTTTTTGTGATCCACATTTTATACCATCCTCCCTTCCCTCCCCTCCCATGGCAGCAAATAACTTGATATGGGTTATACATGTATAATTGTACTTAACATATTTCTATATTACTGACTATTCTATCTTAACATTTGTGACAGTGGAAAGTCATTCATTTTAGAGAGCAAGTTTCACTGGGTTCATAGAAAGGAAAAGTGAGTTCCTATGAAATAAAACTTTCCAGCCCTCTTAAATGTTCTCCTAAGCAAACTGTGAAGACACAAAGAAAAAATTCCACCAGAAGAAGAGGGGAAATTATTGGATGTGGAAGCAAAAAGACCTCACCACTCTTCTTTTGATTTAAAAAAAAATAACTTCATAAAGAAGATGGAAACAAGGGGTAGAAAATATAGGATGAATACAAAATCCTGGAATGATCTTCTAAGAATAATGTCAAGAATGATAAAGCTGAGTAAGGTATGATAAGAGCAATCTGGATATTTTAAAGCTGTACTGAAGAAAAGGACAAAAGCTAGGATCACTACTTGGGGTAAACTGATCAATGATAAGATGATAGAGGATACAGAGGTTCTCAAATTTCATTTTGCATCTATTTTCAACGCCAGAAAGAATAAACATTAGACTGAAAAGGACACAAAGAAAATGACTTATTGAATACTGATACCCAAACTAACTGCTCTCAGTGTTCATGTGGTACAATATCCAATGAAACATTCAGCTGAGAAATCTGGCTAGTTTTAGGGAGTTGGGAAGAGATGTCCTACCATGGGGCAGTGTCCTTTCTGACACCTGCAATAAATGACATCATTCTAAGAGTGATACATTAAAGTTTTAGTGATACATTAAAGAATAAATGAAGGGGCAGCTAGGTGGTGCAGTGGATAGAGCACTAGCCCTGGAGTCAGGAGAACCTGGGTTCAGATCTGGTCTCAGACACTTAATAATTACTTAGCTGTGTGACCTTATGCAAGTCATTTAACCCCATTGGCTAGTAAAAATTAAAAAATAAAAAAACAAAGAATTAAAACAACTTCAGTAAAATTATTATGGTATTATGAAGAAAAGGGCCACAGAACTGTATTTTCATGAAGCCATTGTAATCAGTACTTGGTTCTTCTAAACAAGAATGTAAACATTTATACTAAATTAAATGGTCGAATTAATATATAATCAACTTTGCAAATAATTTGCTTCTGAATTTAGCCCAGTGCAAGTTTTTTCAAGTGTTAGGCATAGTATCTTAACATCACCATAATTTGTTAACATTAACAAGACATATACTCGTTGAACTACAGTAAACAAATATCACCTTTCTACCTCTGGTAAAGTCTAAACAAGACAAATTAGAAATTTTGACAAGTTTCCTTTGTAAGTTCATGTTCTCTATTGGTTTAAGAAATGGGGGATCATGGAAGAAGTTGGAGGAGAAGGCAGGAGTGGAAACCTAGCAGGAATCAATTCCAGCTCTTTCTAAGTCAAATTCTGCCATAGCTTTATTTATTTATTTATGTGACTGGTATTTGGATATCCAATTTTGTATTACTTCATTTACTTATAAATTAAGGTTAAATAAACAGTAATAAGTACATACTATACTTATAGAATTTACATCCCTAATGTATATGGGAAAATATATTTCAGTGGTTTGTCATACATATTTAATTTCTCCTGTATTATCAGGGAATGAGTGAGGTATGTCCATCCAAGTATACCTTCTGGATAACTGAAACTTACTCCTTTAACTCTAAAACTCTTTTTATTTGAACTATTTTCAAAGATAAATTTTCCTTAATGGATTATACTTTCCTTTCTTCTCAAATAGAATGTTATAATATCAACTTAAATTTTTCATGATGTCCTGAAGTTACAATTACGAGAATCAAACATTATGGAATATACTTTTGGGGAGGGGGGCTACAGTAGTATTATCCCTTGTTTGTAACATATTTTGAGTTCTTTTATCTATTTTAAAAATATTTTTTGCCTTTCCCTTTCACTCTCAGGTTGTGCATGATTTCTAGCAATAAACACTTTTTATCTTGCTTCATTTAATTTGTTGCCTCTAACTTGCAGAAGATTGAAAAAACTGGGTGACTAAACTTATTAGAATGGTGCCTGTGAACTCATTAAAAGAATCTATCTTGTAAGTACCAACTTTAGTTCATGATTCTGCAAATTTTTAACTGCCCAGACCAGCAATGGGAAGAAAGTGGCCTCTATGATCTCAGAATGATATGAACTTTGAGGGGAGTGGGTGAGGAGGAGGGGGAAAAAATTTTAAAAGGAGAGGAAAAGGGAGAAGTCCTTGGTTTAGAAGCAGGAGAAGGTTCCACTTATGAATGCTCTTATGAGTAAAGAGATGAAGGCCCCCTACACTGGATAAGGCCTCAGAGATTTAGAGCCTGTAAAGTTCTGGGAGCAGGAAGGGGAACCCTAAAGGCAAATGATACCTGAAAGAGTGGGAGGGGGGCAGCTAGGTGGCACAGTGCATAGAGAACTAGTCATGGAGTCAGGTGGACCTGAGTTCAAATCCAGATTCAGACACATAATAATTGCCTAGCTGTATGACCTTGGGAAACTCACTTAACCCTTGTAAAAACTTTTAAAAAAAAGAGTGGGACAGCATGGCCACAGGGAGATTTGTAAGTAAAAGCAGAAGGGGAAAAAAAGGTCAATGAGAGTATAGATCAGTGAGGAGTCGGGAAGAGATGTCCTACCATGGGGCAGTGTCCTTTCTGACACCTGCAATAAATGACATCATTCCAAGAGTGAGGCACAATGGAAAAGCAGAATTCATGGGGTAAGCCTGTGGCATAGAGAGACCTAGAAAACAGAACATACAGTAAATACCTTTGAAGCTTTGATTGTATGAAGAATATAGAGAAAAGTTAGAAAGAGATAGGTCAAGTGTTAGGGTCTGAACCAAAGAATGAGGCTCTAGAGTAAACAGACAGAAAAGACTTTAATAATGAGAGTGAAAGAAATCATTTTTCAAAAGGGATGAAAAAAATGAAATAAAAAAACTAATGAATAAACTAGCTGAAGAGAAAAGAGGAATTCACATGACTGGGAGGGGGAAAAAAGGAGAAAAAAAATACATAACCAGATAAAAACAGATGAAGAATCAAAAAAAATCAATAAAGGGAAAGGAATAACAAACAAGAAGACACAAACAGAGCTAATGGGAACATGGAACATGGCTACCTTTAAAAAATATTCAAGTAAAGCAACTGAAGGAAAATAATATTGTAATTATATCAGAAGAAAAATCACAACTATCCTCCGCTTTAAGAGATAGATGGAGGAAAATGTAACCTCTTATAACTTTTAAATGTGAATGAACTGAATAATACAATAATACAAAGAGCAACATCCTGGATAAGAAAATTCGACAATCAGCTACTTACAAGAAACACACTTAAATATCAAAGAATCTAAAAAAAATTATTGTTTCAAGTAAATCCAAAAAACAGGATTTATTAGACAAAGCAAAAACACACATTCAAATAATAAAGGGGATAAACTAGGAAACTATATTTGGCTGAAAACAAATAAATATTAGCAACAAACTTATTCACTCCACCAATGTCTTAGTATACAAATTTGAAAATGAAACATCATTGAGCTCAAGAAGATATAGACAATGATACAATTTTAACAAGAAACTAAAATAGCCCTCTAGCAGTTTAGAATAAGTCTAAAAGAAAGATAAATGGGAAAATATGGAAGTGAACACATTTCTGAAGAAATTACTATTAAAAGACTTAAGGAATTTTCTAAATGGGACAACAAAGAGACATACTTATTTCTCTATACTACATGGAATTTTTACAAAACTTACAAGGTTTTAAGGGCACAAAGATATGCAAATAAATTTAAGAAAGCAGATATATTACATCCTTTATAAACCATAATGCATTAAGAACAGAAATTGGGTCAGGAACCACAAACAAAAGATATGGGCCCAAATGGAGACTTAACAGTGAAATCTTAAATAATGAATGGATCAAAGAACAAACTATAGAAAAATTGTATAAAATAAAGTGATATTGGTGAAACAAAATGCTAAAATTTTGGGATGCAGTTAAAATAGTTCATGGGAAAATTCATGTTAACAAAATATGAAAAAAGATTAATGTAATAAATGTACATTTTAAAAAATTAAAGAATCAAAAAATTAATGAACCTAAAATAAGCATAAAAATACATTAAAAATTAAAAGGGGGAAATATAGGTTGGAAATAAAAAAGAAATGATAAATAAAACTAAAAAGCGTGTTCAAAAACTAATAAAATTGGGGTAGCTAGGTGGTGCAGTAGATAGCACTGGCCCTGGAGTCAGGAGGACCTGAGTTCAAATTTGAACTCAGACACTTAATAATTACCTACCTGTATGACCTTGGGCAAGTCACTTAACCCCATATGCCTTGCAAACACCTAAAACAAATTTAAAAAAACTAATAAAATTGATAAACTTTTGGCTAATATGATTAAAAAGCAGAGAGCAGAAAATCTCATCAATAAAATAGCAAATGAGGCAGGTGAAATTATACCCAAACCAGAATGAAAATAATCAAAGCATGTTATGCAGTTATATTTCAAAAGCAAGCAAACAAACCTGAGAACACAAAAGAAATAACTATCTTCAAAAGCACAAAATAATAAAACTATCAGAAAAGGAAAATTTAAATAACCTAATATCAAAAAATAAATAGATTTAACTCTAAAGGAACTACAAAAATAAGAATGGGAGAGAAACCCATAGACCTAATGAACCCAAGAGAATTCTATCAAGCCTTCACTTTTAAAAAAAATTTTTAATTTTGAATTCAAAATTCTCTTCCTCCTTCCAGCCCTCCCCTCCCCATTGAGGTAATATACAAGAAAACTAAAGAAGAAGGAAAAAATGATTCCAACTGCACTCAAGAGTCCATCATTTTTCTCTTTGAAACTAAATAGCACTTTTCATCGTAAATTTCTTAAAATTGTGGGTCACTGTATTGATCAGAGTAGTTAATTCTTTCGCAGTTAACTATCATTACAATATTGCTGCTATTGTATACAATGATATTCTAGCTCTGATCACTTCACTTTGCATCAACAATTCATATCAATCTCAGTTTTTCTGAAACTACCACTTCTTTCTAATAGCACATCATTTCTTATAGCACAATAGAATTACATCATGATCATAAACCACATGTTCAGTCATTCCCCAATTACAGGCATTTCCTGAATTTCTAATTCGTCACCACAAAAAGCTACTATAAATCTTTTTGTATAGAAAGCTCTTTCTCCTTTTTGGGGGGGGGGAGGGGTAATGAAACTTAGTAGTAGTAGTATTGCTGGGTCAATTTTATAGCTGCTTGAGCCCAGTTCCAAACTGTTCTCCAGAATGGTTCTATCAGTTTACTATTCCATCAACAATTCATTAATGTACCTATTTTTTCCACCTCCTCTCCAGTATTTGCCATTTTCCCCCCTTTTCTCTTATAAGCTAAGTTGATATGTGTTCTATCAAAATTTTTAAAAATGTTTGTACCCATATTTCACAATTTATTTTCAAAAACTGAGAAGGAATCCTGCTATGCTATAAAAAACAATACATATGATGAATACAGAGAAGCATGGGTATATGTGAACTGATGCAGAGTGAGATAAACAGAGCCAAGAAAACAAAATACACTGCAACAACACCAAAAAAATCAAAAGTAAATGTAAAAAATTATAAAGATCAAGTGGGAATCAAATACAGATATGAGACACTCCCCAAATTATCCCTCTATGAAAGTGGGAGGTACATCATTTTTCCACTTTATACATGCTTTCAAATTTTCTCAATGAAAGAAAAAAAATATTATAAGTCATATGGGATAGCACTGGAAATGTAGTAAGGGAGGGAGGGATACATGTGGTGATCTAAGAAACAGAAAAAAGTAATTAAATTTTTTTTTTAAGAATTGTGTCTTGATTGAACCTAGGGAGGGGAGTGAAGAGAGACTGCCGAGCTCTGCCCCTTGAACAGTACGCTGGGGTTCTGACCACATTCAGATCCTGATTGCAGTCTAGGACCCCAATAGAACAGCAGGGCCCCCACACCTCAGCCCCATGGCATAGGGGGGCGTTTATGGTCATTCACAGACCAGGAGGGAAGACAGAGCCTTACACACTGAGATCCTTGTGGGAGTGTCCCAAAAACTCAGGAAGCACCCCCAAAACAGGCTCAGGCTGGGAAAATGAGCAAGCAGAGAAAAAAGAGGAACACCATTGAGAAATATTTTGCCTGTGATCCCAAGAAGGATCAAAACACTCAGTCTGAAGATGAGGAAGCACAAGCTCCTGTATCTAAAGACTCCAAGAAAAACAGAAATTGGGCTCAGCCTATGACAGAGCTCAGAAAAGACTTTGAAAATCAAATGAGGGAGTTGGAAGAAAAATTGGGAAAAGAAAGGAGAGAGATGCAGGAAAAACATGAAAATGAAGTCAGTAGCTTAGTCAAGGAAATCCAAAAAAATGCTGAAGAAAATAGCATGCTAAAAACCAGCTTAGGTCAAATGGATAAAACAGTTCAAGAAGTTATTGAGAAGAATGCTTTGAAAAGCAAAATTGGCCAGATGGAAAAAGAGATAAGAAAACTCTGAGGAAAACAAATCCTTCAGACAAAGAATAGAACTCAGGGAGATGGATGAATTTACGAGAAATCAGGACTCAATACTTCAAAACCAAAAGAATGAAAAATCAGAAGAAAATGTGAAACATCTCATTGAAAAAATAACTGATATGGAAAATAGATTTAGGAAAGATAATTTAAAAATTATTGGAATACCTGAAAGTCATGATCAGAAAAAGAGCCTTGACATCATTTTCAAAAAATTACTACAGGAAAATTGCCCTGATATCCTAGAAGCAGAGGGCAAAATAGAAATAGAGAGAATCCACCGATCTCCCCGAGAAAGAAATCCCAAAAAACAACCCCCAGGAATATTATAGCCAAGTTCTAGAACTCCCAAGTCAAAGAGAAAATATTACAAGCAGCCAGAAGGACACAATTCAAATATCTTGGAGCTGCAGTCAGGATCACGCAGGACTTAGCAGCAACTACATTAAAAGCTCGTAGGGCTTGGAATATAATATACCGGAAGGCAAAAGGGCTCAGAATGCAACTGAGAATCAATTACCCAGCAAAAATGAATGTCCTCTTCCGGGGAAAAAGATGGACTTTCAATGAACCAGGGGAATTTCAAATGTTCCTGTTGGAATGGCCAGAGCTGAACAGAAAGTTTGATCTTCAAATACAGGACTCAGGTGAAGCATAGAGATTGGAGGAGAAGGGTAAAATATAAGGGACTAAATAATGACGAACTGCATGTATTTCTGTACAGAAAAAATGACACTGATAATACTCATATGAACCTTCTCAATTAACAGAGCAGGTAGGAGATTTTATAGATGAAGCACAGGAGAAAGCTGAATTTGAAGATAAAATATGGTGTAAAAATGGAGTCAATAGAAAAAAGGGAAATGTAATGGGAGAAAGAAAGAAAAAGGAAAGGGGGGAATAGGCCAAGATATTTCATATAATAAGATTTTTGTTACAATGAGCTGTTGCAAGGCAAGGGGGAATGAGGGAATCTTCACTCTCATCAGAGGTGGTTAGGAGAGGAAACAGCATATATGCTCAATGGGGTATAAGCATCTGGAGTAAGAAGGGGAGGGACAGGGGGAAGGGGTGGGGATGTGAATAAAGGAGGAGAGGATGGACCATGGGGGGATAGTGGTCAGATATAACACATTTTCTTTTTTACTTCTTGCAAGGGGCTGAGATTGGCCTGTCCAGGACCATAGGGCCAGGTGGATGCTGGGCCTAAGAGGTGGTAGCGGGTGCTGGGGGCCTCTTGGCCCCAGGACCAGGGATCTGTCTGCTGTGCCACTCAGCTACCCTACAGCAGAGTCAGAGTGAAAGTAGAGAGAAAATATAGTACATGACAGTGGAGAAATACAAAAGGAAGGAGTTGTGATCAGCAATGGCAACAGTAGAAAAATATGGAAGTAACTTTTGTGATGGACTTATCATAAAGAATGTGATTCATCCACGACAGAGTTGGTGGTGTTGGAACACAGAATGAAGCACATTTGTAATTATTATTATTATTTTGGGGGGTGCAGGGCAAATGGGGCTGGGTAGCCCACCTGGGGCCACATAGCGGGGTGATCCTTGGGTGTCTGAGGCCAGATTTGGACCCAGGTGGTCCTGGCTCAAGGGCCAGTGCTCTGTCTGCCACTCAGCCCCCCCTACTATTATCATTATTTTATTTTATTTTATCTTAGATCTTTTTTTTTCTTTTTTTGGTTTTTGCAGGGCAGTGGGGTTCGGGTGGCTTGCATGTCAAACAGCTGGGTGATTGTTGGATGTACGGGGCCAGATATGGGCTCAGGTGCTCCTGGCTCCAGGGCTGGTGATCCATCCACTGCACCACCTGGCCATACCTACAATTATTACTATTATTTTTTATTTTAATTTTTTATTTTAATTTTAATTTTTTTCTCCCCTTTATTGCACAAGCAAGTCTATATTTTTTGAGGGGAGGGGGTATTTTGTTTACTCTTAAACAAGAATATTTTAGTAATGTATAAAAAAACATTATTTGTACAAAATGAGAATAAATATTAAATTAAAAAAAAGAATTGTTATCTTGGGGCAGCCCAGCAGATAGAGCACCAGTCCTGGTGTCAGGAGGACCTGAGTTCAAATCTAACCTCAGACGCTTAATAATTACCTACCTGTATGACTTTGGGCAAGTCACTTAACCCCATTGCCTTACAAAACAAACAAACAACAAAAAAGAACAGTGTCATTAAAGTTATTACAGTATCTCTGTCATACATTAAGATCATTCAAGATTTAACAGAAATAATTGTTCAATAAGTGATAATAAACCTCAAGCAAGGCATAAAACTAGGGAGATATATACTCTTCACAGACATTTATTATTGTGAAATAGATGATGCTATGAAAAAGGGTAAAACCACCACTTGTACAACAATATTCATAGTAGTCCTGTTTGTGGTGGCAAAGAATTGGAAATTGAGTGAATGTCCATCAATTGGGGAATGGCTAAACAAGTTGTGGTATATGTATGCTATGGAACACTATTGTTTTATTAGAAACCAGGAGGAATGGGACTTCAGAGATGCCTGGAGGGATTTGCATGAACTGATGCTGAGCAAGATGGGCAGAACCAGAAGAACATTGTACAGCATATCAGCAACATGGAGCTTGTTAAATGGACTTGTTCATTCTATCAGTGCAACAATCAGGGACAATTTTGGGATATCTGTGATGGGAAATACCATGTGTATCCAGAGAGAGAGACAGAATTGTGAAGTTTGAATAAAGAACAAAGACTTTTTCCTTTATTTAAAAAAGTATATCTTATTATATAAGTTTGCTATCACATATTTTTTTTCATTAAAAATGTGATTTCTCTCTCAACACATTCAATTTAGATCACCGTATAGCATGGAAACAATGTAAATACTATTAGAGTACCTTCTTTGCGGGGAGGGAAGTTAGATTAGAGGGAAAATTGTAAAATTCAGAAATAAACGAAAATTATGTGAAGAAGTCAAGTTGTGTTAATAAAGGGTTAAGCTGGAAAAAAAAGAATTAGATTATCCTACAAAATATGGTTATTTTGTAGATGTCTTTAAAAGGTAGTGAGGTCCTCCCCATATTTCTATTTATGGATCATTTTCTACTGTACAGTTGTATCAAGTAACAAAGTATAACAGAGCTACCTGAAAAAGAGATCTTAAAGATTAACATTTTACTGGTATCATTCAAACTCCTCTTCCACCAAGAACTAGTAATTCATTATAATGCTTTTCCTCTTTCTACCTCATACCTCCTTCACCAATTTCTTGTCATACATTTAGCTGAGCTCTTGGTAAGCCTTACTAAATGCTTGTTAAAAGACTAAAACCTAGACCTTTACAGTCAAAACTCTGAAGACAATGGAAGGGGATGGAGGACAGGGAGGCCTAGACTCACCTGAAGTCAAACTGCCCCATGACACTCATTCTCCCTCAATAACTTTCTCAGTAGTGCTTTAATGGTATATAATATATTTAGGCTAGTTGCCCTAAGTGTTCTTAAAATCTTTTATTACAAGTTAAAAGATGTATAAGAAAAGGAATTATATATAGGAAAAGTAGATAGTTCATATTTGTCTCACTTTGAAAATATCCTAGATAATCCCTGAGTTTTAAGTACCCCTGTTCAATAACCTAATTCTACACCAGTTCACCTAAATCCAAGGTCCCTTTTAACCCAGTTTAGCAAGTCTTCATTCTCTTCCTATATCCATTCTTCTTTTCACTCTCTCCAAACCGAGTTTTTCCTGTACCACCCAGGGCACCCAAAGGAGAAGTAGTGCTATTGATCCCTGACATCTCCAATTCCCAGTTCAAAGAGAATGATATCTGAAGCCTGGCTTTCCTGAATCTCTAGCAAGTCCAGCCAATCTTCAGCTACCAGAGAATTCTCTTACTCATAATTCTCTAACTTCTATCAATTTATCCAGATTTCACCAGTTTTATCTACTCCTGGTTGCTTACCTATCCAATATGAATTGGCACATAACAAGAGATCTTTCACAGATAAATGAAAAAAATAACATTTTGTCCCTCCCCCAAAAGCATGGAAGCAAGATCTTTTCACCATAGCCATGTTAGTTTTTTACCCAAAAATATCCTAGGAGATCTTTTGGTTTAGTGAACCTAATGTATTCATCAGAAGGCCACTGCCATCCTGAGATTTGTTATGCATGGTCTCCATATTAGGAATCCACTTCAGCAGATGATGTTTGATGACCTGGTGCATGTTTTACTGAGCTGGAATGAGAGAGTTTGCACTCTGCATCTTCCAAAGATCACTAGATCTATCTTTACTACTTGAAGAGGAACTCTGGGATTGTGAAGAGCTATCAGAACTAGTCTTCTGGTCCATTATCCTGGTTTCTGCCTTCAGTTCTGAAAAATAAAATAAGTGTGAATCAATATACTGAAATTGAGAGCTAATAAAAATTTAAAGGTAGTAGCTATGAAATTAAGGATGAAGCATTAACAGGACATAAAATTTCATACAAATAAAAACTATTTTAATGCTAATTAGATAATCAAAATTATAAATTAGTATGGGCCATGAGCCATATAGAAATCTATATTCTACAGAGCATAAATGGATGCTTAAAGTGTTAATTCATCTTATAAAAAATATGATCTAAAAATGAATAAAAGGATATACTTTAAAAACGGAAAATTGATGTTATTTAAGTGAAGCAAGCCAGTTTCATTTTTAATTTTTAAATTGTCTATTTTTAACATTTGTTTTTAAAATTTTGAGTTTAAATTCTCTTCCTCCCTCATGCCCCTTCCCTATCCATTAAAAGGCAAGCAATATGATACCCATTATATATGTGAAGTCATGCAAAATATATTTACATTGTAGCCATGTTGCAAAAAAAAAGACAAGTAAAATAAAATTCAAAAAAACCTTTCAATTCAAACTCTGAGTTCAGCAGTTTTCTCTCTCTGGAAGTAGATAGCACTGGCCCTGGAGTCAGGAGGACCCGAGTTCAAATCAGACCTCAGACACCTAGTAAGTGCCTGTGTGACTTTGGGCAAGTCACATAACCCCATTGTCCTAAATAAATAAAAAATTTTTAAAAAGGTTGGGGAAAAATATGAAAGTGACAGGAAACAAATTCAATTCAACAACCAAATACTTATTAAGCACATACCATATGCCAGTCACTTCAAAATATTCATAGGAGGGAAAACTGAGTGTATTTAGACATTTCCTTTAGTTTTTAAAGATTCAAAGACAGGTATGAGCCTGTGGCAAGAAAAAGGAAAAATAATTTAAGAGGGGCTTGTATTAGCAATACCACAGCTAGATCTGTATCACAAAAAGATTTTTTTTTAAGGTGGGGAAAGGAAAGGACTATAGGTACAAAAATATTCATAGCAATTCTTTTTGTGATGGCAAAAAATCAGAAATTGAGGGAATGCCCATCATTTGTGGAACGACTGAACAAGATGTAATATATGCTTGAGATGGAATACTATTGTGCTGTAAGAAATTATGACTAGGATGCTTTCAGAAAACCGTGAAACAACTTTTATGATTGCAAAATGAAGTGAGAAAAACCAGGAGAATCCTGTACCCAGTAAACAACAATATCTTACAGTGATTAACTGTGAATGATTTAGCTATTCTCAGCATTACAATGATCCAAGACCAATTTAATGGATTTAGGATGAAAAAGTTATCCACCTCCAGAGAATGAATGTGATTGCACACTGAAATAATATTTTTTCACTTTTTCTTTTTTCATTTTGTCTGTTTTCTTTAACAACATGACTAATATGGAAATATGCTTTACACTATTGCACATGTATAACCTATATCAAATTGTTTACCATCAAAGGGAAGGGTGAGGGCATGGAAAGAGAGAGAATTTAAGAGTTCAAAATTTAAAAAAAACTCAAATGTTAAAAATTTTCATTTGCTTTGAAAATAAAATAGTATCTTTAAAAAGAGGGATTGATGTTGCTCAGTAACAAAATTCTGATAGTACAATCAGATAATCTTTTTTTTAGGTTTTTTTTTTTTGCAAGGCAAATGGGGTTAAGTGGCTTGCCCAAGGCCACACAGCTAGGTAATTATTAAGTGTCTGAGACCAGATTTGAACCCAGGTACTCCTGACTCCAAGGCCGGTGCTTTATCCACTATGCCACCTAGCCACCCCTCAGATGATCTTTTTAATGAAGAAAAGACAATCACTGTAGTTGATTAGGAAATTGTCCTCTCCCTATGGTAAATAGCTTGAAGAACTGTCACATCAAAGAGGAATTAGATTTGTTCTGCTTGAATCTGGAGATTACAACTAGAAACAACAGGTAGATGATGGAAAGTCAGGGGAAAAAAATCTCCATATCCTAGGATGCTGCTACATCTTCATGGGTCTACAAGAAGAGTCTCAGGGTCCAGTTGTAATGGACAATCTAAACCAGATTACTATTGAAGTATAGTTTAGACAAGATGACTAGAGATTCCTTTGAATTAATAATTTAAATGAACCTAAATAGTCTGAATACTTCATCAATAATGTAATACCGATTGAGGGCCAAGATGGTGGAGAGAAGACAGGCACAGTTCTAAAGTCTCCTGATCTCTTCCCCATCTATCACATGAAACAAACCTCTTAAAAGAAATCCAACTCAAAAAAAAAAAAAACCAGAAAGAAAAGCCAGGAGAAAGAACATCTACCTCAGGATTTGTCTCCTGCTGCAGCTTTGGTAGAATTCGGGTGGGTGAGTCTGGGTTCAGAGGGAGGATCAGCCCAAGAACCAGGAGTCTAAGGGTCAGAGAGCCGGACCTGATTGATCAGCGGTGGGGCTAGATGAAAGGGGCTTGGGTCCATGGGGAAGCAGAGGCACTGGTGTTGGTGCTGTCCCGCTGGAGCTTGGGGACAGGGCTGCAGGGAGAGATCTGGTGCAGGAGAGCTGCGGACACCATCACTGGGCTCCTCAGGGTCTGAGAAACTCTGAGTCCACACTTCCATTGCACTGCCTCCTTCCAAACAAATAATTGCAAACTACTTCTGCCTCAGGCCCAGGTGTGTGAGCAGAAGAACCAGCCCAGCTGAGGAATGACCTCAGGCCAGGGTAAAGCCCATCATTGATTGAAGGCAAAAGAACTCAATAGTTCCAAGTCCTGCCTTCAGGCAAAGGGAGAAGGCGTCTCAACCAAGGTCACAGACACTCCAGAGAAAGCAACCAGCACCTCCTACTGGCCAGCCAGAGAAACTGCACTCAGTAAAGCCTTTAGCGATCCCAAGCCCAGGTGAACCAGCCCCCCCCCCACTCAAGTTCTTAGCATAATGAAGAAGGGTAAGCGGAAAGGTGGATCCATAGAAAAATTCATGCAAGGGAAAGACCCCAACTCAGAGAGACCTGGAACCTCTGAGGAGAATACATTCTGGTCTCCAGCACAGAAAGACTTCCTTGAAGAAATAAGGAAGGAGCTTAAAAATTTGGGAGAGAAAATTAATACCTTGCAACAAGAAAACAAAACCTTAGAAAGTACAATTGGACAAACACAAAAGGAGAATAAATCTCTCAGATCATCAATTGGACAATTACAAAATGAAAATAATTCTCTCAGATCCTCAAATGAGCAAATGCAAAAAGAAATTAATTCTCTCAAAACGTCAGTTGGTCAAATGGAAAGCTCTTTCAAAACTAGAATTGAGCAACTGGGAAAGGAGCTGCAAAAGGTTAAGGAAGAAAACTGCTCCCCCCCCAAAAAAAATAATGGAGTCTACAGAAACTAATGACTCCACAAGGCAGCAAGAGTCAGTTAAACAAAATCAAAACATAGAAAGAATAGAAACAAATGTGAAATAACTCATCAACAAAACCACTGACCTGGAGAATAGATCAAGGAGGGGCAACCTGAAAATTATAGGACTTCCTGAAAACATTGAAGAGAAAAAAAGCCTGGAATTAATATTACAGGATCTAGTGATGGAAAACTGCCCTGATATCATGGAATCAGAGGGCAAAGTAGTTATTGAAAGAGTACATCAATCTCCACCAGAAAAAAATCCTAAAATGAAAACACCAAGGAATGTTGTGGCCAAACTGCAGAACTATCAGATAAAAGAGAAAATCCTGCAAGCAGCCAGAAAGAAATAATTTAAATATCAAGGAGCCACAGTAAGGATCACGCAGGAAATGGCTGCATTAATGTTAAGGGATCGAAGGGCCTGGAACGAGATATTTCGAAGAGCACGGGAGCTTGGAATACAAGCTGATGAAAAGACCAGAGCTAAACAGAAACTTTGGGACATCAAACAGGAGGTTCAAGAGAAGCATGAAAATGTAAAAAAACAGGGGGGGGGGGAGTGAGATAAAAGAAAAAAAATGCAAACCAGTAAGTTAGTTGAAACTGGCTATATCCCAGCATGGGGGTAAAAAAAAAAAAGATTCTCATAAACCTTGAGAAATGTAACTCTCACAGAGAGAATACACCTAGCCAGAAATGATGGACATTCATGACCTATCCATGAGACTACTATCTAATGGGATGTAACTGGCTTTAACCCCACTTGGGAGAAAGACTCTAATAACTCTCAGGAATTTTGACTCTATTCGATAGAATATACAGAACTAGAAGGGACAGACACTCAGAATTTTCTATGACTTAGATAGAATGATCTAAAAATAAAACCACTACCACCCTAAAAAGGGGGACAGGAAAGAGATGGGAGGAGGGAGGGGATTGAATGGGGTAAATCTCACTACACTAAGAGTTACAAAAAAACCTATGGTAATAGTGGGGAAGAAGGGAGCTGAGGAGAAACACCTGAATCTTCTTCTCATCAAACTTGGCTTAAAGTCAACCTACACATACTCAGTTAACTTATAAAACATCTAACCTTTCAAGTATTAAAAGGGGAAAAGGGGAGGGGGGATGGAGAAAGGGAAGGGGAGGGGGGAAATAATAAAAGGAAGGGAAGGGAAAAGGGAAAAAAGGAAAGGGGAAAGAAAGGGGAGGGTGTGATATAGGAGGGCAAACACACTGAAGGGGGTGTTTTTCAGAAACAAAAGACTGGGGAATATGGACAAAAGGGGAGGAAATGGGAGGAAAGGGGGAAAAATACAAACAGAGGGAAGACAGCACAGAGGGCAATAAAGAATTAGTAATCATAACCTTGAATGTGAATGGGATGAACTCTCCCTTAAAATGTAAGCAAATAGCAGAGTGGATTAAAAACCAGAATCCTACAATATGCTGCTTATAAAAACCTCATTTGAAGCAGAGAGATACATATAGAGTAAAGGTAAAAGGTTGGAGCAAAATATATTTTGCTTCAGCTGAAGTAAAAAAAGCAGGGGTAGCAATCCTTATCTCAAGACAAAGCAGGAGCAAAAATAGATAGCATTAAAAGAGATAAGGAAGGAAACTATATCCTCCTAAAAGGTACCATAGACAATAAAGTCATTTCAACATTGAATATATATGCACCCTGTTGCGGTCCACTCTGGGCAGCCGGGTCTCAGTTTAATTCACACAATTCTTCGGGGAGCTCCGCCGGACATGTCCCGCATGTTCAATAATGAAAGTCAGCCAGTGAGAGATAAGCAAGGAGTTTATTGCAGGTATATGCTACATCTCCGACTCACATAGTTGAAATAAGGGTATATATAAGCCTAGTCCCTTTGTATCAGCATCCCTCATCTCCAGGCCTGTGGAAGTATAACGGGTATGCCACAAAAGGTCTGTATCCTGGAAAAATGTGGAATCTTCAGCAAGAAAGGTAGAGAGATAAGGACCAGAACTCCTTCCTGGAACATTTGAACAAGATGAAAGGCAGAGGGATAAGGACAAAAGGTCCTTCCTGAGAATATTCAACAAGATAAGGATGAAAGGCAGGAGAACAAAAAGAGAGAAGGGCCAGAGCTCCTTCCTGAGTTCAGAGCACTCTGGTATGGACCTTCCTGTTGTCCCAGGTCTCAATGACTCTCAGGATGAACTCCTCATGGCCACATACTCTATCTATTATCCCCTTACAGCACCCAGTGGGACAGCATCCAAAATTCTTAGAGGAGAAGCTGAAAGAATTACAGGAAGACATAGACAGCAAAACTCTACTAGTGGGAGACCTCAACCTCCTGCTATCAGATCTAGATAAATCAAATCATAAAACAAACAAGAAAGAAATTAGGGAGGTAAATAGATTGTTAGAAAAATTAGATATGATAGATATATGGAGCAAACTGAATGGGGATAGAAAGGAATATACCTTTTTCTCTGCAGTACATGGAACTTATACAAAAATTGACCATGTACTAGGACATAAAAACCTAATGATCAACTGCAGAAAGGCAGAAATAGTGAATACAGCTTTCTCAGATCACAATGCAATAAAAGTCATATACAGTACTGAGCAGGAGATATAGACCCAGAACAAATTGGAAACTGAATAACCTCATTTTAAAAAAATGAGTGGACCAAAAAACAAATTATAGAAAGAATTAACCATTTTATCCTAGATAATGATAATAATGAAACAACATACCAAAACCTATGGGATTCATTCAAAGCAACTCTCAGGGAATATATTATAGCTCTAAATGCTTATATGAATAAATTGGAGAAAGAGGAAATCAATGAACTAAACATGCAACTAAAAAAATTAGAGAAAGAACAAATCAAAAATCCCCAATTAAGTTCCAAATTAGAAATTCTAAACATTAAAGGAGAAATTAATAAAATTGAAAGCAAAAAACTATTGAATTAATAAATAAAACCAAAAGTTGGTATTATGAAAAAAACCAATAAAATTGATAAACCTCTGGTCAATTTCATTAAAAAAAAAGAAAGAAGAAAACCAAAAAGCTAGTATCATAAATGAAAAAGGTGAACTCACCACCAATGAGGAGGAAATTAAAGTAATAATTTGAAATTATTTTGCAAAACTCTATGCCAATAAATTTGATAATCTAAGTGAAATGGATGAATATTTACAAAAAATATAAGTTGCCCAGGTTAAATGAAGAGATTATATACCTAAACAACCCTATCTCAGAAAAAAGAAATTCAACAAGCCATTACTGAACTCCCTAAAAAAAAAATCTCCAGGGCCTGATGGATTCACAAGTGAATTCAACCAAACATTTAAGGAACAATTGGTTCCAATCCTATATAAACTCTTTGGGAAAATAGGGAAAGAAAGATGGAACTCTGCCTAACTCTTTCTATGAAACCAATATGGTACTGTTACCTAAACCAGGAAGAGTTAAAACAGAGAAAGAAAATTATAGCCCTATCTCCCTGATGAATATAGATGCAAAAATTCTAAATAAAATCTTAGCAAAATGACTACAACAAGTCATCACTAGGATAATACATTATGATCAAGTAGGATTTATTCCAGGAATGCAGGGTTGGTTCAATATTAGGAAAACTGTTAGTATACTCAATTATATTAAACAACAAACCTATCAGAAATCATATGATCATATCAATAGATGATGAAAAAAGCTTTTGACAAAATACAGCATCCATTCCTATTAAAAACACTAGAGAATGTAGGAATAAATGGACTGTTCCTTAAAATAATGAGCAGTATCTATCTGAAACCATCAACAAGCATTATATTCAATGGGGAGAGGCTAGAGGCATTCCCACTAAGATCAGGGGTGAAACAGGGGTGCCCATTATCACCACTACTATTCAATATTGTATTAGAAATGTTAGCATCAGCAATTAGAGAAGAAAAAGAAATTAAAGGAATTAGAATTGGGAAGGAAGAGACAAAACTCTCACTCTTTGCAGATGACATGATGGTTTACCTAGAGAATCCCAAGAAATCATCTAAAAAACTACTGGAAACAATTAGCAATTTTAGCAAAGTTGCAGGTTATAAAATAGACGCCCATGAATCCTCAACTTTTCTATATATGTCTAGCAAGAAACAGCAGGAAGAGCTAGAAAGAGAAATCCCATCCAAAGTAACCTCAGACAATATAAAATATTTGGGAGTCTATTTGCCAAGACAGACTCAGAATCTTTTTGAAAACAATTATAAAACACTTCTCACACAAATTAAATCATATTTAAATAACTGGGCAAATATCAACTGCTCATGGATAGGTAGAGCTAATATAATAAAAATGACAATTCTACCAAAACTAAACTATCTGTTTAGTGCCCTACCAATCAAAATTCCAAAAAATTACTTTAATGAGTTAGAAAAAATTGTAAGTAAATTCATATGGAGAAATAAAAAGTCAAGAATTGCCAGGAGCTTAATGAAAAAAAAGTGCAAAAGAAGGTGGCTTAGCCCTACCTGATCTAAAATTATATTATAAAGTATCAGTCATGTAAACTGTTTGGTATTGGCTAAGAAATAGAGTGGTCGACCAGTGGAATAGACTAGGTGCAAAAGCAGGAGATGATTATAGTAAGCTCCTGTTTGATAAACCCAAAGAGTCTGGCCATTGGGATAAAAACTCCCTCTTTGATAAAAATTGCTGGGAAAATTGGAAGTTAGTATGGAAGAAACTTAGATTAGACCAATACCTTACACCCTTTACCAAGATAAGATCCAAAGGGTTACAGGACATAGACATAAAAAAACAATACTATAAGCAAATTAGAAGATCAAGGACTAGTCTAACTGTGAGATCTATGGAAAGGGGAACAGTTTATGACTAAGGAAGAGTTGGAGAGTATCACCAAAAACCAATTAGATGATTTCAATTACATTAAATTAAAAAGCTTTTGCACAGATAAAACCAATGTAACCAAGATCAAAAGAAATGTAGTAAATTGGGAAACAATCTTTACAACTAATGATTCTGACAAAGGACTCATTTCTAAAATATACAGAGAACTCAGTCATATTTTTAAAACAAAAAGCCATTCCCCAATTGACAAATGGTCAAAGGATATGCAAAGGCAATTTACAGATGAGGAGATCAAAGTAATCCATAGCCATATGAAAAAATGCTCTAAATCATTAATTATTAGAGAAATGCAAATTAAAGCTTCTCTGAGGTACCACCTCACACCGCTCAGATGGGCCAGTATGACCAGGAAGGATAATGATCATTGTTGGAAGGGTTGTGGGAAATCTGGGACACTATTACACTGTTGGTGGAGCTGTGAACTCATCCAACCCTTCTGGAGAGCTATTTGGAACTATGCCCAAAGGACAACAAAAATGTGCATACCCTTTGACCCAGCAATACCACTACTGGGTCTATACCCTGAAAAGATGAGGAAAAAGAGTAAAAACATCACTTGTACAAAAAATATTTATAGCAGCCCTGTTTGTGGTGGCAAAGAATTGGAAATCCAGTAAATGTCCTTCAATTGGGGAATGGCTTAGTAAACTGTGGTATATGTATGTCATTGGACACTATTGTTCTATTAGAAACCAGGAGGGACAGGATTTCAGGGAAACCTGGAGGGATTTGCATGAACTGATGCTGAGTGAGATGAGCAGAACCAGAAAAACACTGTACACCTTAACGGCAACATGGGAGTGATGTTCAACCTTCGACTTGCTCATTCCATCAGGGCAACAATGGGGAACAATTTTGGGCTGTCTGCAGAGTACCACCTGTATCCAGATAAGGAGCTGTGGAGTTTGAACAAAGTACAAGGACTATTCCCTTTAAATTTAGAAAAAAAAACCAGATAGCTTATTGTCTGATCTTGTTACCTCTTAGACTTCTCTTTAAGGATATGATTTCTCTCTCATCACACCCAATTTGGAACAAGGTACAACAGGGAAACAAAGTAAAGACTGACAGAGTGCTTTCTGTGGGGGGGGGAGCAAGATTGGGGGGGAAATGTAAAACTCAAATAATAGCTTTAATAAAAATAAATTTTAAAAAGAGTTAAAAAAATAATAATGTAATACCTTCTTCAGCTCTTACACAAGGTACTTGTTATTTGATTTAAAATCACTAGCCAATATCTACTTTCTTTTACTATGATTTTATGAACTTCAATCACCTCTCATGGTGAAACACATATTTTCAGGCTTCATCATTTCCAGACTGAAGCATTCTGAGTCTTCTATCCTCAAAGGGAAGCCCTACCACCCACCTGATTGGTTTGGTGGCTTCTTCAGCTCTGTACATTTTTTTCTTTCAGGTTGGCGACCGTAATTGCCAAAAGTAGAGTTATGTGTTGCCAACCTTGAAGGAAAAACGTAATCTCATTTTCAAATAAAGCAAATTGTGAGAGAGGAAAAGAGGAAAAAAAAGAAAAGGGGAAAGGAAAAACCCCACCCAACAATCATAGCCTTCTCCACAGCGGGACCTCCGGGTGTTGCTGCGTTCCCATGGCAGATGCACAGGGTTCAAGGCGGACTAGGCGGACTCACTCCGGCTGCCGGAATGCCGCCTTCCACCACGTGGGGGGCTACAGAGGGGGTATCCCGACAAGAGGGGGGGCGGGGCCTCGTGGGGCCGAGGGAGAAGGCGGAGCCCGGCCCTCCCCGCCCCACTCACAGCACACCGGCGGGCAGGGGGCGGGGCCCCAACCGACCAATGGGGAGCCTCGGCGGCGCAGATTGGCCGTTGCTCGACAACCGGGGGAGAGCGGGGGCGTGGCCCGGGGAGCTTCGCGTGGAGCCGCCGAGGGTCCCCGAGGGCCCCCCGCCGCACTGCGCAGGCGCCGTTGTCTGACAGAAGCCACAGTTAGGTGTGAGAAAAAATATATAGTACAAGACTTTCAAAGTGATCTGGGAGACGCACTGACATAGCGTATTTCATTCCCCAAATGTATCTATCATAATGGAAGTGGGGCGTGAGGGGAATTACAGCTGTGCTGAGCTGTCTAAAATGGGAAAACTTTTATCTTACCCAGCTGTCATAAAGCTGTACATTTCAATAATTGATGACAAGGGGAAATTCTTAAAACTATTCAAGATGGGGCGGCTTGGTGGCCCAGGGGATGGAGCCCCGGCCCTGGAGTCAGGGAGGACCTGGGCAAGCCACCTAACCCCATTTGCCTTGCAAAAGCCTAAGATAAATAAAAATTAAATAAAAAAATTAAAAAATAAACTATTCAAGATGTAGTTTTAGGTAGGAAATGTGAATGCATTTAATAGCTTCAAATATTCCTTTACAGAACAGTCAAATTCCGTCAGATTTATTTCAGAAAAAAAGTCCTGGCACTTTTTCATTTCTGGTGACTTCTGTGATTTGGGATAAATTAACTTCCTGAAAGTAAGAATATTACTGTAGTTTGGGGAAAATGGAATCATATGAAACTTTCTTAAATTTTATGTGATTATGTCAACTGCGCATTCTTTCAGGACTTAGTTTTTAACTGCCTAGCTTCTCTGATCATTAGTATTGTCAGATCTTAATAAAATATAGGGTGCTTAGTCTAATCATTTCATTGACTGAACTTCAAATTGCAAGCTCTATAGTGGACTATAATATGGAATCTCACCTTATGCTGCTAGTTAATCCAAAATAATTTGGATTATCTGTGGAAGGAAAAATGAAGTCTATGGAAGCAGGATATTTCAATGGAATTAGCAAACAGATGGTAGATTTTAACCACAGTTAAACTGTGTTTTTTTAATATTACTAAATTGTCATGAACGTGTTCTAAATAACATCATTTATATCATATAATTCTATATTATATAATTTTATATGGGGAAAAGGAGGAAGGGAACAAACATTATGGGTCAGGCATTGTACTAAGTGCTTTACAAATATCTCATTTGATCTTATCTAAATTCTGGTCAGCACTACTTAGTAATTAATGTTTTCTCTCACAAAACCCATTGCCTTTTGTTCAAACCTTTAATAAAGATGTTTACATATGCTTTTATAATTTTCACAATTTAGTACGTAACAGATTTTATTTTTTTTCAGTTTGTTTTTTTTGCAAGGCAATGGGGTTAAGTGGATTGCCCAAGGCCACACAGCTAGGCAATTATTAAGTGTCTAAGGTCGGATTTGAACTCAGGCAGTACTGACTCCAGGGCCCACGCTCTATCCACTGCACCACCTAGCTGCCCTCAGTTTTTATTTTTGATGAGACAATATTCAAAAGAAAGCTTCCCCCCCCAAAATTGATATACAATATTCAAAAGAAAATTTTTTTCCTAGATTGATTTTAGTTTCACTTGAGAGCTCAGTCATGAATTTTATTTGCCATAGCTAGCTGAAATCAATGTTTCTTGAGTCATTCAGGAAGTGAAGCATTCCCAATTCAGCAGACTGTATTAGAACAAATTATCATCATCAAAAACCACTGAATTTATATTTTACAAAATTAGTATACATTAAAACACAATAGACTTAGAGCTAAAAGGGTACTTAAAAGTTAATTTAGTCCATCCTCATTTTTTTAATGGAAAGTTAAGGCCTCTCTGAGGTAAGAGTGACTTGCTCTTACTCCCTTTTCCCTTCCCTTTCTAATCCCCCATGCGAGGTAGCAAGGGACCAAGATAGAATTAGAACCCAGGTCAGAGGACTTTAGGCACTTTTCCCATTTATGGGGCTTTTGCCTCCAGCATAAATTCCTTTATTCTTTAAAATGTCCTCTCTCTAGGCTTTTCTGTTTTCATTATATTTGTAAGGTTTCTTTCCTGTATGAATTCTCTAATGAAGAGTAAGATTTCAATTCCACATTCAATCCCACATTTGCTACATTCCTAAAGCTTGTTTTCTTTATGATTTCTTTGATGATAAAAGATGTCCCAGGAGAGGACATTTCCAGAGATTATAAGTGATACAGGGAATAAGAGAGATTGGAAATCTGAAGACTTTATTCAGAAAATCAAGGTGAACATACAGTTTCCCTCTTTCAATTTTAATTACAGCTGTATCTACTCTGAAAGTGTCCAGAGGAATGATATACAATACTTGCTAAGCCATGTCATTAGGGATCAATGCCTGAACCTGACCAGATGAGTTACCTTATTCTTAATACCCAAGATGCCAAACTACTCACTTGACAACTCTGGTTGCCCATTAACCAATTAGTGACCTATATCTCTCTAGAGCAAAAAATTAAAGATAGTTAAATAAAAAAGTTTGCCCTGAGGCAGCAATGCAGAAAGTTTCACATACAATTGTTTTCTGATTTTCAGGGTCTTTATTTTTTTTAATTTAAATATTTTATTTGTTTTCCTACTATATACAATAGGAGTTTTGACCAATCATTGTTTGCAAGGTTTTGAATTTTATAATTTCCCCCCCAAAAAAATTTCCCCCACTCCTTCCCTTCTCTCCCCCTCCCCCCAACAGAAGGTACTCTGATAGTCTACATTTGTTTCCATGATATTGCAGGGACTTTAATGGGGGATTCTCCCTTACTATTGGAAATGAACTCGTTAGTCCTTATCACCTTAAATAAAGCTCTTTATGCTACCACATCGTGGTTCTTGTCCAGGTACTCCCACAATTTCAAGCCCTTGAGCTTTCCCCAGGTGACACTTTTGATACTGGAGATAATAGAACCAGAGGGGTAAAGCTCTGACTCCAGATCTAGTACTTTTTCTACAATACCAGTCTACATAAGGAATTTTAAATTTTTAACTGTTGATGTTAAAATACAAAATGTTATTAAGCACCTATTATCCCCATTTAAAATATTTTAATAGAATCAAATATTGTGGATCCAAGGATTTTGTCTCTAGCTGCTGAGGTTACAGAAAGCCCTGAACAAAATGTTCCTATTATAATGCTGAGATTAAAAGGTAAGGAAACTTTTTTCTATGGTCCTTTACAACACATATTTGAATAGTGAAACCATAGGATCAACTTTCAAAGTTATTTTATTTTTTATTTATTCTTTTATTAAAGATATTATTTGAGTTTTACAATTTTCACCCCAATGTTACTCCCCCACAATGGAAAGCAATCTGTCAGTCTTTACTTTGTTTCCATGTTGTACATTGATCCAAACTGAGTGTGATGAGAGAGAAATCATATCCTTAAGGAAGAGACAGAAGGTCTTAGAGATAACAAGATCAGACAATAAGATATCTGGGTTTTTTTTCTAAATTAAAGGGAATAGTCCTTGAACTTTGTTCAGACTCCATGGCTCTTTATCTGGATACAGATGGTATTCTCCTTTGCAGACAGCCCAAAATTGTTCTCGATTGTTGCACTGATGGAATGAGCGAGTCCTTCAAGGTTGATCATCACCCCCATGTTGCTGTTAGGGTGTACAGTGTTTTTCTGGTTCTGCTCATCTCACTCAGCATCAGTTCATGCAAATCCCTCCAGACTTCCCTGAATTCCTGTCCCTCCTGGTTTCTAATAGAACACAAAGTTATTTTAGAAAGTTATATTCTAATCATTTAATTCTGAATTGTGGATGTATAGCTAACACTGACAGTTGTTCTGGAACACATTTGTATTTTCGTTCCTTTAGATAAATGAATGATTGAATAAAGTGCCAAACTCATTTTTTTAATCCTTATAATCTAGTCCTATCAAAATGGGATTAAATATTGAACATCTTTGAATAATTTATAATGCTTTCCAATATTTTAAAGTTATTACTAAACAATTTTAAAAGCCATGGTAATTGTGGTAGAAATAATTAAATATAACTTTGTTTTCTTTTGCCCCAGAAATTTTAAACAGTGCCCCCTTTGGGAAACCTAGAATAAAAGAAAATTAAGCAGGACATATACTACTATGATCTTATTCAGTATTTCATCTTGGTCCTTAGAAAAGATCTCACCAAAATCCAAGGTACTTGAATGACTTTTTCTCAACTTGCACAGATATTAAGATAAAGATGAAGAAATGACTCAAGATAATTCTTACTCTTCTTATTCCCCTTTTCATTCTGCATCTCTGTTATGTTCTTATAAGAAAAACCTTCATGCTGATTGTGTGCTGGCAAATGGGAAATTATTTGTACTTTAGTGATTTTCCTTGTTTTCCTCCTGAGACTCATGAGTGGAAGATTAGTAATTTAGCTAAGTAAATCAGTATTGCTTATAAAAAACTTAGGAAATCAGAAATCTAGTTCCTTTCCATTCCAACCAAAATAGGATGAAATGTTAAATCAGTAACTTCCTATGCTAACTCCAGCATTTTGCTATCTTTAACATCAATTCTTCTTAGTTGGTTGAAAAATTACATTATAGGTAATATCAGGAATGCCATGTTCTAGTATATCATGTTAGCAAAGTGCCAGCTGGCAGAGAGCTAGACAGTGTTTTGTTTGTTTTATTAGGTTGGTTTGAAACTCTGTAGCAGTAAGCCCATTTGTTGAAAGAAGTTTACAATGTAAGAGCCTACCAAAGAGTTTATGTATTTATTTTGTTTTCATGAGTTGACTCTTACTAGAAAAGGAATTACATATCTTGATTGCATGGATGTCTTTATTATTTAAATGGGACTCTAAAGGAATGTAACTGATTTTATCTGCCCCCACTTTTTTAATGCAATCATCATAATTCTTATATTCATATGAATATTGTCCATAAAAGTAGTCATTTTGGAATATATTTATATTAATGGCATCATTATTAGCAAGTTACTCTTTAGGGGTTCCCTTTTGGGGGTAGTGCTGTTTTCTTAAACAAATTTTTTAAGTATCTGCTATATCTAAAATACTATGCTAGGCAAGACAGAGGATCAAGGAAAAATAAGCTCTAGTTCAGGATCAGAGACAACATTTTCGTATTGTCTAGCTTGAATATGTACCATATCTGCCATATTTTCTAATCTTCTCTTCAAATGCTTATTTAGAAGAAGGTGTTTGAGCACTAGTAGTATTATTAGAATGAACATATAGCCTAAGAGGACAATGGGTTTTTTTAATTGTTTGTTTTTGTTTTGTTTTGCAAGGCAATGGGGGTTAAGTGGCTTGCTTAAGGCCACACAGCTAGGTAATTATTAAGTGTCTGAGGTCAAATTTGAACTCAGGTACTCCAGACTCCAGGGCCAGTGCTCTATCTACTGTGCCACATAGCCACTCTATTGTTTGTTTAAAATAAAATTAGATTCATAGGTTCACCTTGTATGAGAAACAAGTTTATTTGCATGGAATAGAGAAACATTATGGAAACTAGGGGAAGTATTTTTTTTTGTGAGAAGAGGCAAGGGTTGAATATGAAAAAATAATTGATCTTTCTAAAATCATGAAAAATTGTATTTTACCAAAAGCCTTTGATCAGCCACATCACAACAACCAGAAAACATGTCAGAAAAACATTGACTTCTTTTCTACTTGAATTTCTTTAAAGTGACAAGTATCCTTCCAGAATTGGTTTGGTCTGGGGAACTTCCCCCTTACCACCCCGCCCCAAATTCTACTCTTTTTTAGTGTAATGAGTTAGAACTGTTTTATGGAAGAAAATCTATAGCACTTGGTAAATGGATACTTTCCCCTTTACATATGATAAAGCATATTTCTAGATTTCTCTAGCCCAATATTTGTTATCCCTCCAAAAATACACTAGAAGAATTATGTCCTATCACCCATGCTTCTTCTCAGCCTTTAAAATTTCCCTTTTCCAAATTTAGGATGCATGTCTGGTTTTTCCTTTCTCATAAACTTTATGAAGAAATACTTGTGACTATATACATTTAAGTCAATAAGTTTTTATGACTGGCACTTTCATTGGATTTTGTCCATGAATTTTTGTCTCCTGAACATCTGGGTGTCTCAGATACTGTTCTTTACTGAAGTTATGATCCATTATATCCAGCTTGTTGTATTATCTCCCACAATATCTCTGATGTACATCTGGACATTAACTTATGAGAGTCAGGTCAAGTAGAAACATACACATGCAAGGTTGTAATACAAAATCTACTGATGTATTTTTGGAAACTCAGACATTTTATAACAGAAACTTATCTCAGGAATGACCAACCAGTTACAGGAGACCTATTTATTCTTAGAGATCTGCATACTTCTTTATCAGAAAAGTCTTGTACAACCACCTCGTGAACCACAGATTGTCCCAGGTCAGGGTTCACTGTAGAGCCAACGAATCCATGGAATGAGCAAGAATCCATACATATTGTTGATGGAAAAGGTCACCAAGGAAATGTATAAATCACTCCCAGGAGCTGGCCCTCAACATTGGATATAGTAGGCAATTGTTGTCTTTTTCCTTTTTAGTTTAAAGCCTTCTTGATTAGATTTGAAAGACATCCAGAAAATATGTAATTTTTTTTTTAGGTTTTTGCAAGGCAAACAGGGTTAAGTGGCTTGCCCAAGTCACACAGCTAGGTAACTATTAAGTGTCTGAGGCCGGATTTGAACTCAGGTACTCCAGGGCCAGTGCTCTATCCACTGCGCCACCTAGCCACCCAAGAAAATATATAATTTTTAAAACAGCATTTACTAGGTGTAATCAATTTCGAATTCACAGTTATTTCTTTATTTTAAGCTGTGATCCAAAAATTCAAATCCCATTTTCAAGTTCCACCTTAGCCTAAGCAAATTTTGCATCCTAAAGTAATTTTCTGCATCATTCTTTGTCTTCAAAAGCCAACACTGAGAATAATGCAAACAACTGCTTCATCATATTTGTTTTATTTGATCAAAACTTCGTAAATGGCAATAATATCTCTAAAGTTCTAGATGGCAGGCGCTCCTTTGTTTTTTTGTCTTTCTATTGGAGAACTTCATCACTACTGGATGTCAATTTCATGACAGTGTACATGCCTGGATTCTAGATAGTGGATGATAATCTCGAAATTTCCCGGTCACCAATGGAGTAAAATAAAGATGTGTCCTTGCTCCCCCCCTACTTTTTATCATGATATTTTCAGTCATATTATCAAATGCCTTTAGTGAGGATGAACATGGTCTCAAGATCAGCTACTACACTGATAGATAGCAAATTCTTTAGCTTGAAGGGCTACAAGCCAAGACTACAGTGGAGGGAGTGTTGGTACATGATCTTCTGTTTGCAGATGATTGTGCACTCAATGCAGCCTCTGAAGCTGAGATGCAACAAAGTATGGATTGATCCTCTGCTGCTTAGGCTAATTTTGGTTTAACAATTATCACCAAGAAAACACAGGTGATCCATCAGCCAGCACCACACCATTCATTTGTGGAACCATCATTTACAGCAAATGGTGACATTTTGAGTCCAGTAGACAAGTTCACTTACCTTGACAGTGTCCTTTCCAAGGAGGTACATAATTGACAATGAGACAAATGACACTCTCATTGCCAGAGCTAGCTCTGTATTTGAGAGTCTCCAAAAGAAACTGTGGGAGAGAAGAGGTATTAGACTGACTACCAAACTGAAGGTTTACAGAGCTGTTGGAATAATCTCATTGCTATATGCCTGGGAAACCTGGACAGTCTACCAGTGCCATGTCAGAAAACAATCACTTCCATTTAAATTGTCTTGGGAAGATTCTGAAGATCACCTAGAAGGAGAAGATACTAGACACTGAGGTCCTTTCTCAAGTTAAACTGTCTAAAACTGTCTAGCATTCCAACATTACTACAGAGAGTGCAATTATGATGGGCTGGACACATTGTTAGAATGCCAGATGTATTGTTGCCAAAAAAAAAAGACTATTTTATGGAAAATTCACCTAGGGCAAGTGCTCACAAGGGAGTCAGAAGAAGTGATACTGACACACCCTGAAGGTCTCATTGAAGAATTTTAGAATTGACTGTACAGCTTGAGAGACACTGGCACAGGACCTCCCATGATATTGATGGTATGCCCTCATCAGTGAGGGTGCTGTGCTCTGTGAGGAAGATACAATTGAAGTAGCTCAAAGGAAATGTGGCATACATAAGTTTAATAGTATCCACCCTGGGTGTTCACATGAACTATTTGTGCCCAACCTGTGGTAGGGTATTTCAAGCTCATGTTCGTCTGATCAGCCACAGTTGGACACACTGTAATTTTTCTCAAACATGGTGATGTCACTTTGGTCTTCTTCAATAACAAAAGACAAGAACCAATAGACTTCTCCCCATTCTACCTCATACCACCATCCTAAGGTCTCTATCACTTTTCTAGCTCATCTCCTACTCACATTTGCTACTATCCTCAAATTACCTGGTATTTACCAAGGGAAATTTGTTTGTGAACTCCCTATATAGATCATATTAAACCAACAACCACAATTTCCAGCAAATTTTTAGGCAAACTAATCAAAGTGTATGTAACTCCTACTCATAACAAATGGTCATTTATAGGCAGCTAGGTTTGTGAAGTGAACTAAGCAGGATGACAGTTTGTATGATAATATATGGCATATTTGTAGAACTGGGCTCTCTGCTTGTCTAAAATAAGAGTCTACGAAAAATAGCACCACTCATTCTACCCTAGGAAGGTTGCAATTCCAAGTTGTATATACCATACCACTGCCTGGTTGGTAAATAAACAGAAAGAAGGAAATAAACAATTACCCACTCTTGTAGGGTATTGACATTTGCAGTCTAAGATAAAAATTTAATATGGGGAAAAGGGGGATGGGGGAAAAGGTGGCAGGAAAATCAGGGAAGAATTGGGTCCCACTACTACAAATGTGAAACCATGAAAGGCTATTCACCTACCTATTTAATGCCAAGGCCTTCCAGAATTACTTAATAAATGTAAATGGATCTGTGATCTCATTAATGTGCATGTTACATCTATGATAAGGCTCACAATCCAACTTTGCCTGCCCATCCTTCCTCTATGATAATATAGACACCTGTAGGCAAAAGTCTCATCTGCCCAGATTAAGATGAAAACCTCTAAAATCTGATCTCTCAGTTTTTCTATCCCATTTACTTCAAGCTGATACACAGGGAAAGGGATGGAGGAGAGAGCTCTCACCTTGTGTTCATACAAAGAAGCTCCACAATAAACTCCCAATGACAATAAGCATCGACTCTTCAGGTCACTCATGAAATGAACCTCCAAGCTCTAGTCCTCAGCATCTGAACTTAATATCCTGCCTCTCTCAAGACATCCCCTAATCATAATGCTATGACTTTATGCATTGCATCTCATCACTTTCACCTGTACATATTTTAAAACGTTTTTAAAAGACTACAAAAATGATTCAATATCCACATTCATCCATTTTTATTCTGACCACACACTCTTTAAAACTAGTGGTACTCATCTTTCCTTTCAACTGTCATATCTCTTCACCCCAGAAAGGTGTACTCTGCCTCTTTTTCCAAGGTGCCAAGCTCACAGAACCCAGACAAACCATTGCTCTAGTTATGTCTTTTTTTTAGGTTTTTGCAAGGCAAACAGGGTTAAGTGGCTTGCCCAAGGCCACACAGCTAGGTAATTATTAAGTGTCTGAGACCGGATTTGAACCCAGGTACTCCTGACTCCAAGGCCGGTGCTTTATTCTAGTTATGTCTTGATGACATTAAGGAGTTCCCCAACCTAGAATTGTTATCACTTGTTCCCTTTTTGGAGATGGAAAAGACATTTTTCTAATATATGGAAAGCTTATTTCTCTTCCCTTCTCTACACCACAGGATCCTGAAATCTTGACGGTGAAAGATGCACATTTCCTATGTTCCATATATATTTCCATATATATATGTTCACCAAAGTAGTTATTACACAAAAGGAAGGATCATTCCCTGTCTAAATATGCATGAAGAAGATGAAATTCAAAATATTTTTGACCATAAGTAAACCTGGAATCAATGGTGGTATCTGATAGATGAAGTAGAGAGGGGAGTGAGTTCAAAAGACTGGACCGGAAGATAGAGAGAATTTGCATGAGATGTTCTGTCATATCCAACATAAGAATACTATTAGTAAAACAAGGAACTTAATCTAGTTAAACTGTGAGGATTGTAATTAGTCCTTCCCTCTCAAAGAGCATTAATGATATCATGAAGATGAATTTAAGTGAGGCAGAGCTGGACAAAGTCGTCAGCCTGATTGTCTCCTCCAAGATCATCAAAGTCCAGTGGCAAGACAAAGGTCAAGATTACTGACTGGGCAACAGATATTTAATGGTTCCTTTTAGGGATGGGATGCTGTGTAGCTTGCAGAGTATTCTTGTATACATTATCTCATTTGATCGGTTCTATGCAAGTACTCTAATCCCACCTTTGATGTACTTAAAGGTGCAACCTGTAACATACAGAAAGGCTTGGACTTATGATGATGCTATCCACCCTCAGAGAAATAGATGATAGGACAAAATAAGTACAATATAGTCATATATACATATGACTATATTGTACTTATTAATATATGTATACTATATTGTACTTATTAATTATATATATACATACATATATATATATATATATATATATATATATATATATATCCACACCTAATTGTAGCCTCTTGTAGAGGGAGGGATTTGAAAAACTTCCCAACAAGGAAGCAAAGAAAAACTATGCAACTTTGAAATCAATGGGTAGTATTTATTATATAGGTTTTCTTGAAATGGAAATTTATTTATTATTTTATATTGAATCCTCTCTCATGGCCTACTATGTACATGGCAATGATTTTTTTTCTCTTTTCTCATTTTGTATCTAAGTATTTAAGGGCTATAGCTGAGATCCTTATGTTGCTGGCAAATTTAGAAACTGCATCATAACTCTCACTCTAACTCTGCCAGGATATAAGGGTCCCAGCCATAGCCCTGGTAAGCTGTTCTGTTGCTTTCATTTTTAGCAGAATTTGCAGTTAGTATATGACAGCACTATTGGTGTTTAACCCTTATACTGCCCTCATAGGGGCAGCTAGGTGGCACAGTGTATAGAGCACTGACATTGAAGTCATGAGGACTAGAATTCAATTCCAACCTCAGATAAATACTAATTGTATGACCTTAGGCAAGTCATTTAACTTTGATTGCCTTGCATCCAGGGCCATCCCCAGTCATCCTGATTCATGTCTGATCCCTAGACCCAGATGACTCTGAAGAAGAAAGTAAAGCGGGTGACTTAGCTCAAACCCCCCACCCCCACTCAAATCAATTCACATGCTTGTCGTGGCATAACTATCCTGATGTGGACAAACATTATCATATTTTTGGGAACCCATCCACATCCAGAGATGGAATTATGGAATGTGAATGGAGATTGAAACTTACTATTTTCCTTTTTTTTTGTTTTTTGTTTTATCTTTCTTGTTATTTTTCCCTTTTTTCTGATTCTTCTTTCACAACATAAATAATATGGAAATAAGCTTAACTTGCTAGTATATGTATATCTATATCAGATTACTTGCTGTCTTGGGGAACAGAAAGGAAAGAAAGGAGGAAGAAAAATTTGGAATTCAAAATCTTACAAAAAATAATTATGAAAACTATCATTAAATGTAATGGAAAAAAATTAAATACTATTAACAGTAAAAAAAAAAATAGGGGCAGCTTAGGTGGCACAGTGGATAGAGTACCAGCCCTGGAGTCAGGAGTACCTGAGTTCAAATCAGGCCTCAGACACTTAATAATTACCTAGCTGTGTGGCCTTAAGCAAGTCACAACCCCTTGCCTTGCAAAAAACAAACAAACAAACAAACAAACAAACCTAAAAACTAAAAAAAAACAGGAAAAAAATAGTTTGGGCATCAAAAAGTAAGTACAAAGGAGGAAAGAAAAAGGAGGCAGTATCTTCCAACCAAAGAGGCAGTACAGTAACTATAATCTGGATGTGAAGCTGCTTCACGCTTCAAATGTGCCTTTGTGCTTTGCTGCTAAACTAGTTAATCAGGAAGAATCGTCAGTAGTATTTATTTTGTGCACATTCCCTTGCATACATATGGTTTGTCTACAGAGGCAAGTTGCCAAAGCTCCTAGCATATACAATATGAATGAGAAACTTAGTGATACCATGGTGCTCCACAGAGTGATTTAGCTGGCATTTCTAAGGCCATATTCTTTGCCTCTGAGTATTTATCAAGGCAGAGATCAGAGACACTATCACAGATGTGAGATGAAGAAAGGATTCTCAACTTTGGTATTTGTAAGAAAAAGTCAAAATCCAAATATTTAAAAGAATATATATTTGGAGTTGAGCTGTGACTTTGAGCTTATCTCAAAAAATTAATAATTCCCAAATTTTATTAGAAAACAAAAAGAAACAAAACAAAACAAAAAAAAGGTGGGGGCAGAGCTAGAAAGAGAAATCCCATTAAAAGTAACTTCAGGGGCAGCTAGGTGGTGCAGTGGATAGAGCACCGGCCCTGAAGTCAGGAGTACCTAAATTCAAATCTGGCCTCAGATATTTAATAATTACCTAGCTATGTGGCCTTGGGCAAGCCACTTAACCTCATTGCCTAGCAAAAACCTAAAAAAAAAAAAAAAAAGTAACTTCAGACAATATAAAATACCTGGGAGTTTACCTGTCAAGGCAGACTCAGAAACTTTTTAAAAACAATTACAAAACACTTCTCACACAAATAAAATCAGACTTAAATAGCTGTGCAAACATCAACTGCTCATGAAGAGGTCAAGCTAATATAATAAAAATGACCATTCTAGCAAAATTAAATTATCTGGGGTGGCTAGGTGGCATAGTGGATAAAGCACCGGCCTTGGAGTCAGGAATACCTGGGTTCAAATCCAGTCTCAGACGCTTAATAATTACCTAGCTGTGTGGCCTTGGGCAAGCCACTTAACCCCATTTGCCTTGCAAAAAAACCCTAAAAAACAAAAAAAAAATTAAATCATCTGTTTAGTGCCTTTACCAATCAAAATTCCAAAAAATTACTTTAACGAGTTAGAAAATGTTGTAAGTAAATTCATATGGAGAAATAAAAAGCCAAGAATTTCCAGGGATTCAATGAAAAAAAAGTGCAAAAGAAGGTGGCTTAACCCTTACCAGATCTAAAATTATATTATAAAGCATCAGTCATCAAAACTGTCTGGTATTGGCTAAAAAATAGAGTGGTGGACCAGTGGAATAGATTAGGTACAATAGCAGGAAATGATGATAGTAATCTGTGTTTGACAAAGAGTCCTGCTATTGGGATAAAAAACTTTCTCTTTAATAAAAACTGTTGGAAAAATTGGCATTGATTTTCCCCCCAAAGATTTTATTTATGTTGAGTTTTACAATTTTCCCCCTAATCTTGCTTCCTTTTATCCACACACCCCCCCCCCCCAGAAGGCAATTTGCCAGTCTATACATTGTACTGGGAGAATTGGAAGTTAGTATGGAAGAAACTTAGATTAGACCAACACCTCACACCCCATACCAAGATAAGATCAAAATGGATACAGGATTTAAACATAAAAACAGTATTATAATCAAATTAGAAGATCAAGGAGTAGTTTACCTTTCAGATCTATGGAAAGGGAAGCAGTTTATGACCAAAGAAGAGATGGAGAACATCACTAAAAACAAACTAGATAATTTTGATTACATTAAGGTTTTGCACGGACAAAACCACTGTAACCAAAATCAAATGAAATGTAGTAAATTGGGAACCAATCTTCACAACTACTATTTCTGACAAAGGACTCATTTCTAAAATATACAGAGAACTGAGTCAAAGTTTTTTTTAAAAAATGAGCCATACCTCAATTGACAAACGGTCAAGGATATGCAAAGGCAATTTACAGATGAGAAATCAAAGAGATCCATAGTCATATGAAAAATTGCTCTAAATCATTACTTATTAGAGAAATGCAAATTAAAGCCTCTGAGGTACCACCTCAACCTCTCAGACTGGCCAATATGATCAGAAAGGACAATGATCAATGCTGGAAGGGTTGTGGGAAATCTGGGACACTATTACACTGTTAGTGGAGCTGTGAACTCATCCAACCTTTCTGGAGAGCAATTTGGAACTATGCCCAAAGGGCAACAAAAATGTGCATACCCTTTGATCCAGCAATACCACTACTGGGTCTATACCCTGGAGAGATGATGGAAAAGGGTAAAAACATCACTTGTACAAAAATATTCATAGCAGCCCTGTTTGTGGTGGCAAAGAATTGGAAATCAAGTAAATGTCCTTCATTTGGGGAATGGCTTAACAAACTATGGTATATGTATGTCATGGAACACTGTAGTTCTATTAGAAACCAGGAGGGATGGGAATTCAGGGAAGCCTGGAGGGATTTGCATGAACTGATGCTGAGTGAGATGAGCAGAACCAGAAAAATACTGTACACCCTAACAACAACATGGGGGCGATGATCTACCTAGATGGACTTGCTCATTCTATCAGTGCAACAATCAGGGACAATTTGGAGCTGTCTATGATGAAGAATACCATCTGTATGCAAAGAAAGAACTGTGGAGTTTGAACAAAGACCAAGGACTATTACCTTTAATTTAGAATAAAAAACCTGCTATCTTATTATGTAATCTTGCTATCTCTTATATTTTATTTTTCTTCTTTAAGGATATAATTTCTTTCTCATCACATTTAGTTTGGATCAATGTATACCATGGAAACAATGTAAAGACTGGAAAATTGCTTTCTGGGGGGCGGGGAGGAAAGTAAGATTAGGGGGGAAAATTGTAAAACTCAAAATAAATAAAATCTTTAAAAGGAAAAATGGGGGGGCTGATCTTACTCTTATAATAAACTACAGCATGTTTACATCCTGATTACTTTGATGTATTTCTTGTCAACTCTTTTCCAGAATGAAATAATAGAACCTGGAAGGATACCGATTAAGTAAATAAATAATTAAGATGATGACATATCTTCCATATGAATACTCCAATTCTTTGAAGTAGTCATATGGAAATTATTTGAGGTTTTTAAAATAAATTTTATTTTTTTATAATTAACAAAAATGTGATTTCTTTACCCCAGTCTCCAAATGAAAAAGAAAGATAAACAAAATCCCTATTTCTAACATATGTAGTCAAACAAAACAATCTCTCATTGACTAAATTTGTGGAAGCTGTTAGAAAGAAGGGAGAGGATATCAAAGTTGTTTTTTTGTTAATTTTCAGTCACATGCATAGATTGAACTATGAATTTATTCACCAAACAAGTTTAAAAAGAATTGTAA
The DNA here is from genome assembly GCF_037893015.1 of Macrotis lagotis. NCBI lineage: Eukaryota > Metazoa > Chordata > Mammalia > Peramelemorphia > Peramelidae > Macrotis > Macrotis lagotis. Next base: position 575,203,978 of record NC_133658.1, read on the forward strand.
TAATCATATCGTTAACACCAAATAATGTATTATAATTTTTGATCATATGTAATCACAAGATATTTATGCTTTTTTTTCATCTATCTTAATAGCTAAGACTTTATATCCCCTTCCTATATTTAAAATAAACTACAATAGCTAAATCAGTGGAGAAGTTCTAGTCTGCTAGTTCCTGGTGGGCTTTATTTTTAATCAATATAATGGACAACTGAGAAAGAATGCAATCCTGTTATGAACAACATGCTTAAGGTCAGAGGAATGTCAGAGAGAAAAAAGTATTTAGGAGTAGTGTTGAAGAACAAAACTATGTATGTATGACTATCTGAATGACCAACCTTTGGTGCTGGGCAGGGAGATGGGAGAGTATGTAAGGCAATAGCCAGGAAAAAGTTCAGAGGAACTAGGCTGCAGGATCTTAGTGAATGCTGCATTTCTGTATTGTTCCCCATGACCCTCAATGCCAGACCTCTTGGAAAAGAAGTCAGAAGCTCATGTTAACAAGTGTGTTCCACTTGCTTTCTTTGAGGGAGTGGCCCTAGATAGGTACTGTCTAGAATCTGGGATTAATTGTCAAACGCTTGATGTTAGGTAACACCTAAATTTGCATATCCTGGTAATTAGGGGATCCTTCAACAAGACAATTCTTGCTAGGAGGATGAGGATAAGGATATAAGATAAAATCTTAAAAACTTGACTAGGACATTATGAGAAGGACTGGGGCAATAGTAAAGTAGACAAACTGTCAGTCAGAAAACAAAGCTAAGTGAATCTGCTAAATAAAAAAAAATTGGAAGTCAAAAAATACATGGAGTTCCAATCCAGCCAGAAGTTTAACCTTTTGTCTGAACTGGAGCTCCTTTTCAGACACTTAGGATTTTTTCAATTCTGAAAGCATGCCTGCTCCTCCCATGCTGAAATGAATGCCTCTAGTCCTTCCCCTCCTCATTTCCAGCTCTGATTCATCATGCATTTATCAGAAAGCCACTAGGTCTCTCTTCAATACCACAATCAAGGAATTCACTGACAACTGCCCTCCTAGTCATCTGCTCTGCTGCCTATTGATTCCTCTAGCTTTTGTAAGAAGGCATGCTGTTCTCTCTAGATGATTTTCAAAGACCACATTTCCCATTGCCTTACATTTGACGTACAGCCTTTTCTAGTCAGAATTTTCTACTGAAAGAATGCCCAAGTACGATGACCCTTTTGTGAAAGGGAGAAGGTTGAATGAGGAGTGATGTTATTATCCAGAGATTGGTTTTCTTTTGAAACACATTTTTTTCTTTTTTTCAATTATTTTTCTCCTGTGATTTCCTCTACTATTTTAGATAGACATTGGTTCTTCTACCTAGATATTCTAATAAAAGAAATATAAAAACACAAAGATTTGGGGGGACTTTAACAGCTGATTATCTAGTGTAAAGGGTTATTTATTTAGGAAATTCCCTTAGCTCTGTAGCTCTGAATCTTAGCTTAGCTCTTAGCTCTGATCACTATTCACAGGCTTCTTCTGAAAGGAAATCATTGTTGGGTATCCCAGAGATTTGTGAAGTGGTTTCCAAGTTTAGAGCTGAATCAATGAGGGAGGAAAAATGAAAAAGCACTGGGGTCTTCTATTGAAATACTGTGAACTGCCTTCAGCAATTTATAAAAGGTTCTTTCAGGCTACAAGGGAAGGAATGTTACAAGGGTTTTTGTTTTAAGTTTTAACTGTTCAAGGCATGGCAAGACAAATTAAAGATACTTCAAAGAAAAGTGGAAATATTTCATGGTACATTAGCACAATGGAGAAATGCCAAGGAGACAAGAAAATTGAGGTCAGTGGCCTTATACTTTAATGAAAATGAAGTTAAAACTCTAAAAATCACTAGTATACTGTAGTACTCTGTGTTTGTACATTTGAAATAGTCTACAAAATTATCATTAAAGCAAGGAAGTTAGAAATAATTATCTAAGATTTGTAGGTCAAAGTCACAGAAGCAAATGATTATGCTCTCCTTTGGGCCTGCTTTCAGAGTCAGAATACTGCACTGAATGGACAAATTGGTTCCTTATAAATCTGGTTTTCTTTGTTTTGTTGAACAAAATAATATTTAGTGATACTACTAATATCATGAAAAAAATATGAAAATCCCTAGAGGCTTTCATAAAAATAATAGACTTGTTCTTAGGTGTTTTGTCTGTCTGAAAATAAAGGGCTTGAAAAGATGATCTCTTTTTTGGTTTGTTTGGGTTTTTTAAGGGTTTTTTTGCAAAGCAAATGGGGTTAAGTGGCTTGCCCAAGGCCACACAGCTAGGTAATTATGGAGTGTCTGAGGTCGGATTTGAACTCAGGTCCTCCTGACTCCAGGGCCAGTGCTCTATCCACTATGCCACCTAGCTGTCCCTCCTTCCTTATTTTTTAAATGATTTGACTCTAAAATATGTTTATTCTTCTTGTAACCTGTCATGTAGACCAATCAAGATAGGAAAAAAGCCACTGTCTTTTAGGATGTATGCATTCATGTTACAGGGAAAATAATGTGAAATCACTCATTTTCCAGTTGACAATCAAAGGTGTTATTTATGTTTCAAGTTAAGTTCTGTGACATTAAGCAACTAATGCTCTCATAACTTCAGGATAGTATCTGACATAAATGCTGCATTTTATGAAGTGATAGATAAACTTGCTGCAAAAATCCACTGCTGAATCAACAGAAACATTAGGTCATAAATTTGTCACAGGTAAATTTCCAAAAATGATTCCAATATAAAAGATTCATGGCTCTTACATGCTCTTCTTCAAACTGGTCTCCAATAAAGGCTACAACATAGGGTTTAATGACTCCTGATCCTAAGGCAATCAGGGAGAATCTGACATGAAGAGGGTCCTGCCAAAGAAAGATGAAGACTATATCAGTTGTTGATCTTTCATCTTACTTTTGTATGCATAGCATCAGTGTATGGACCCCTCATTCCGTTACAGCCAAAGTCCCTTTGGGATCAAAGGGACATTGACAGATAGATTTATCTTGAAGAAACAATAGGGAGGGGCTCTTGCTTCTGAAGTTCATCAACTTTAAAGTTCATCAATAGGAAGGGGATTCTTTAGTTAATTAAGAAAACACATGACTATTTTGACCTCAACTCCTCATCCCTCTGTCCCTCAAGTTTCCAAATGAACCTTAAGTGTCAGACACTCAGATTCAGTATTTATTCCTCCTTCTTCAATCTTCATTTCATATTCTTATTTTCCTAAGGTCAAGAAAGGATATATATATATATATAGCATACTGAAGTATTTCTAGCCCAAATTGAAATGAGGAGAAAGAATGAGCTCAACAGAAGAAACATGGTGGGAAGGTTGAAAGATGAATTACACAACCCCCTAGGGATGGGTCAGAAAAGACCACCTAGAAGAAAAGTCTCTGAGTTGAAGGGGACCTTAAAGATCAAATAGTTAAGCACTCCTGCAAGACAAGATTTTTCTCTACAAAAACCACCATAAACGACCACGCTGTTCTTGGCTGTATACAGGTATGGGAAGGTCACTACTTAAGAAAGTTCCTTATATTAAACTTCTGAACAGCTCTAATGATTAGGAAGTACCTCCTTATATTAAGCTCAAATCCATTCCCCTTCCCATTCTATCTAATGGTCCTAGTTCTACTCTTCGGGTTAAAGGATAGAATAAGCCTAATCTCTTTTCTGCATAGCACCTTTTCAAATATTTGAAAATAATTTTTCTCTCTCCTAAATCTTCTCAATTCCTGACTCATTCCTCAAACAATATCATTCCCAGTTTTCTCATCACCATAATTGTCTTTCCATGAAGACACTCTAGTTTTTCATTTGTTTCTCCTAAAATGTGGCACCCAGAACTGAACACAATATTCTACATATTGTTTGTCCAGTACAGAACATTCCCTGACTCAGGATACTTCAGTCTAAGACTGAATTTACCTATTAGGTGACCATATTACTCTGGTTTTCAGGAACTTGAAGTCTTCTGCATAGAAATCATTATCTAGCCTTGCCTCTCCCATTCTGCATTCCCTTTTCTCTGTGTAGCTGAGTTTTTGAATACAAGCATAGATCTTTATCTAAAATTCCTATTAAATTTCATTCTGTCATATTTGGCCCATTATCCCAACCTATATATTTTTGTTTGTTTATTTGGGGGTTTTTTAGGTTTTTGCAAGACAAATGGGGTTAAATGGCTTGCCCAAGGCCACACATCTAGGTAATTATTCAGTGTCTGAGACTGGATTTGAACCCAGGTACTTCTAACTCCAAGGCCAGTGATTTATCCACTGCTCCACCTAGCCGCCCCCCAACCTATATATTTTTTAATCTTGATTGTATCATCTAATATATTTCTCTCCTTTTCAACTCAGAGTCATCAGCAAATGCCAATAAGCATGGCATGTAAATTTTCATCTAAGTCATTGACCAAGAATGCTAAATGGAACAGAGCTAAGTGTGATGCCCTGTACCACACCAGATTAACAGGAGTGCACTGATCAATATGCTTGCTAAGCATTCCTTCCCTCAGTTATGTACCCACCTAGCTATGCTATCATCCAATTCACATTTCTCCAATTTGTCCACAAGGAAATCATGAGAGACTGGTAAAATGCTTCTCTGAAATTCAGGCATACCAGTTCTCCATGTTCCCCTGATCTACTGGACTAGCAACCTTGTGGTTAGTCTGGCATGGCTTGTTCTTGGACAGTTATGCTATCTGATAGTAATTAGTTTTTCTTTTCTAAGAGGTCACAAATCTTCCTTAAAATGATACCTTTGGAGACTGGTCAGGCTAACCAGTCTTCTGGAATCCTTCAACTTTCTGAAAATCAGCACATTAGCCAAACATTAGCCAAACTTTCATCTTGAAATTTCCCTCTTGGAAAACTTCTAGAAGTTCTTTCAATGCTTACTTTTCTGACATTTGGGTGCTACCATTCATTTCTTGCTAGAGATATCTACTTGTATACTGATTTTCCCCCATTCATGAAGGAAAACGTGGAGTTACTGATGAAGAATTTCACAACCTTTTCAGACCTTCAAAAATCCTTTTAATTACCTCTCAAGTCTATCTCTTTCCCTCATCTTTCATTTCCCAGTTCAGAACAGAAATGTGTTCCTATTAGTGCAGTAATCAGAGAATAAAATAAATGAGAGTCACCTTTCCTGCCCCCAGGAGAAGACAGCAAAGTCCAGAACTAAGAATTAGGATAGAGGAAGAAGATGAAAAGTCAATAGGGACAGAAAGGGAGAATGGGAAAAGGGAGAGAAGTCTTGCTACAGAGCCAAAGGTTCATCAGAAATTTCAAGTAAGAAGTTGCTCCCTCACACAACTTCAGAGCAGAAATAAACCAACAAGCAAATGCTTAAAATCACCAAATACCCACAAACCCAAGGTCAAGAGCAATGTTCCTGAGATTCTGCAAGAAGCACAATATTTAGGGTGCTATAGATATATCCATCCCAGTCCCAGACAATACTCATAGATGAATCAGTTGTCCTCCCTTTAGGGGCACTAAACTGAGGATGAGAATGACGTGACACAAAATGTGGCCTGTCACAATGGTGCTGTAGAGGGATGGGGGAGGGGGCGGGGAGTGATGTTCAATTAGGCACTGGAAGCAATTATCAATGTATAGCATAATATTAACTAAATATTTAGACTCCCTTAAAAATGTAAAGAGTACAAGAAATAACAGCTGTCATTTAAGTAGCATTTTGAGATTCACAAAGTATTTTATATGCATTATCTTAATTTAATCTTTAATGTCCTGAACTCGGGTCTCAATTATTCCAAAGCCAATACTCTTGGCACTACACCACATAAATTTTCCAAGGAAGGGTGAGAAATAGAAACTGCTGTAAAAGAATTTGAGACAATTTATATATGTATGGAAGGGTGACCCTATTAATATCAATCCATCAAAGTTTGGTCATCTATGGTGTTTGGGATAGGTGGGAAGTTCATCATCACAAATCTAAATCACAACCATTTATAATTTAGTAGAGTTACAGAGTGTCACCTCACTCTCCAAAGAGGTTAAGTCCTGGTGACACAGAGTCAATGTCAAAAGTAAAAAAATATATATTGACTCTAAAACCCTCAGAATTCATATATTCTGTTTAACCACAAATCCATAAAGCAATACAACACATGAACATATTAAGGATGTTATGAGAAATCTTCTTTTAGCCATTTATGTAAACCTACTCCTTTTATCTGCTTTTGATGGCTGTTCATCAGCATTTAAGAGCCAGTGACTCAGAACAGGAGGAAGTCTTTGTTAACTTGGATAAAAGTTTTGGTGATTTGGTGAGAGCCCTAACATAATAGTTCTAATGAAGCACTGGCATTCTAAAAACTCCATCTCTCCAGTCTCTTCAGAGTACATCTAAAAACTATTCAGATGCTCTCATTGGGTCCAAGGCTGCTGCTCTTGAGAACTCCAAGAGCCTGGTCATTAGGACAGCTGCGCACTGATCTACAGCCTCAGCAAAACTTGCCATTGTAAGTGCGATATCACTTCAGTAAATTTAGTGAATGTTGATGCAGTGTCTCCAAACCCCATTGAAAAACAAAGAAAGAAAGAAATGAACCAGGAGCAAAGTTAAAACAGTAGCAGAGGAAAGCAGAGATAATCTGGCACTTGAAATGTGGTGACTTCTCCCTGCCCCTGGCTGATTTTTGGGCAGGGGATACCTGGTTCTTATTTTTAATTCTCGAAGAAAACCAGAATGACATCACTATGTTTGAGACAAACTACACTATCTGACTGTGACTGATTAGACCAATATGAGCTCGGAATGCTCTACCATAGGTCAGGCACAAATAGTCCATGTGAACACCTGGGGTGGGTACTCTGAACTTATGGATGTCACATTTCCTTTGAACTACTTCAATTCTGCCTTCCTCATAGAGTGCAGCCCCCTCACTGATGAGGCATACCATGCTAGGTGGTCCTGTGCCCATGTCTCCAAGCTGTACAATCAATTCTAAAGTTCTTCAATGAGACCTTCAGAGAGTCTCAGTATTGCTGCTTCTGACCCCCATGTGAGTGCTTGCCCTGTGCGAGCTCTTTTGGGGGGGGGGGCGGTGTTTGTAAGGCAATGAGATTAAGTGACTTTCCCAAGGTCATATAGCTAGATAATTATTGTGAGGTAGGATTTTAATTCAGGTACTCCTGACTCCAGGGCCAGTGCCACCTAGGTGCCCTAGACACCTAATAATAATTTCAACATCTGCTATTTGATTTCCTCCTAAAAGACTACTTACTGTCAGAGAGGTAGACTTTGGAGGGAGCCCTTAAATTTCTTGGTACACTGGAGGAATCTGAATAGTTTCAGGAGAAAGGGAAAGATTGTGAACCAAAGGAACTCAAGCAGCTTTGTCAACCCCACACAGTATGTCCCTTAACATTTATCCTGATGTTGGCCCCAATCTATTTCATTTACTAAGTTTTATTTCAAATTGAGTTAAATGTTATATAATTTGCTAGTTTACATTTTGGGGCCTTAAAGAAATAGAAGGCATTTCTTCCTTACTTGTAACTTCCCAACCACGAGTCAACAGTGATGGTTCCCATGTTACTAACTAAAAAGTTTAAGCCATTAACGTGATAGTAAGTGGTAGTAGAGGTGTTTTCATTCCATTGGAGGAAGTATACAATGTAATCTCAACTGAAGGAAAAAGAGAAAGACAAAGCTTTTCAACTTGTCCATGACACTGTTCCCTCATCAATCTTTCCTACTGAGTGGGTAATACTAGAAGGGCAGTTAGGTAATGCAGTAGAGTGAGTGTTGGACTTGGAGTCAGAAAGTCCTGAGTTCAAATTCACCCTCAGACACTTACTAGCTTGTGTGACTATAGGCAAGTTCCTTTAACCCTTTTTGTCTCCATTTTCTCATCTCTAGCTTCTCATCACTCTAGTTTCTTTGCAAAGAAAACCCCAAATGGAGTCACAAAGAGTCAATACAACTGAAACAGCCCGGTAAATAATGCCAATATTACCAAATCATTAATTTCCCAAGCAAGAAAACTTGAGATTCTCAAACTTTTATGTCTTTTCACTCTGCTCATCCAGATGTGCTTTAATTTTACTGATTTTTTTAGGGTTTTTTTTGAAAGGCAAACAGGGTTAAGTGGCTTGCCCAAGGCTACACAGCTAGGTAATTATTAAGTGTCTGAGACCGGATTTGAACCCAGGTACTCCTGACTCCAGGGCCAGTGCTTTATCCACTACGCCACCTAGCCGCCCCAATTTTACTGATTTTTAAAAATTATCAATCAAGGGCCTGGAGTCAGGAATACCTGAGTTCAAATCCAGCCTCAGATACTTAATAATTACCTAGGTGTGTGGCCTTGGGCAAGCCACTTAACCCCGTTTGCCTTTCAAAAAAAACCCCAAAAAATTATCAATCAAAAAGAATTTTTTAAGTATCAGATATGTGCCAATTATCATGCTAGATACTTTATGAAAGTAAGACAACCCCTGCTTTCAAGGAACTTACATTATATGTTTTTCAAATTTACCCCTTCCTCTGAATTCTTATAGCCATAGATTTAATACAGGAATTGTCCATCTTTCATATTGGCTACTGCAACATTATGCCACTTGCCCTTCTCTGCCAATATCTCTCTTTTGTCAAATGTTAAAACTTTTAAGGTGTCTTTTTAGCTGCTCATTTTGAACATGTTCATCATCCTCTTATGATTATTTGCTGAATTCCAATTTAAAAATAGATGAGGTTTGTAATCAGTGGTATTAGACGTTCTAGGAATTGCAATAAAAACAAAAAAAATTATTAGAGGGATTAACATTGGAAATGAAGATTTCATAAAACATGATAGTCTATCTAGAAATTCTAAATGCTTCAATCAACAACTTTATAGGGATAATAAATGAATTCATTTAAGTTGCAGGACACAACATTAACCCATAAAAATGCACTACTAATTATTCAGATCAAGAAAACATAATTTAAGAAAAGGCTCTTTCATGCTAACAGAAAATAGTGAATTAACCTACCTGCCTATTATAAAGAACATAATTAAATGAATGTTTATACTTTGGACTCATAAGCATGATAAAATTATAATGACTAAAATAAACAAGAATCTTAATAACATGAAATTCCTTGTTCATAGATGGACTAGAATAATAAAAATATAATATTCCATAAATGTACTTATGTATTTAATATAATATAAACCAAAATACCAATGGGACCTTCATTGAACCAAATAAAATGAAATTTATATTAAAAATAAAAGGATAAAAACATCAAAGATCACAATGAAGAAAAAAGTAAATGAGTGGTCTTACAATCCTAGATTTTAAAACATATTACAAGAAGGTTACACCTCTACTACCAAAAAAAGGTTTTAGTACTAGAAGGTAAATGTTCCAAATAGACGAATGGAATAGAATACATATATTAGACCTCTATTCAAAAGTAGACAAACTATTATTGTTTTATGAAGCTATAGAAAATGAGAATTTATTATTTGGCCAATTAATTGGAAAAACTATTTGGCAATCTGATAGCAAAGGGATTTAGAGCCACATGTTAAACCATATGTCTCAGTAAATTCCAGTTGGATGAGAGATTTAAACATAAGATCTCAGTTGTGAAAGGGAGATTATTTTTTCCAGTTTGGCAAATAGAAGGAATTAATAGAGAGAAAACAGATTTGCTTTATTATATTAATCAGCGAGGAACAGAAGTATAGAGGATGCACTAAACATGATCATGTTCAAGAAAAAGAGAATGACAATGAATGGACAAATAAAGAATTCAGATGAAGAATGATGAAGATGAAGAATCCTTCAGGTGGAGAAAAATATGTTCTTTAATACAATAAAAATAAGTAATTTCAATGTAAATAATCCCAAAGCAAGGTGAATTGATGGTGTTGATGTTCATTTGCCCTAAGATGCTTAATTAGAAGGAAATCAATGAGTTGGCTTAGATGACCTCAAAGATCTCTTCTAATTCTAAAAAAGCCCCCCCCCAGACTCACCCCTGCCCCAAGAGCAGGAAGTGAAGCAGATTGCTTCAGTCTACCCTGTAAATTGATTGTCAAATGATTTCATTCTTCTCTGCTAAAAGTTCTTCTGTCTGATTATTTGTCAAAGGGTATCAAATCACCACTAACACTCTATTCCATTTTTTCACTCTTTTCTTCTCCAAACTACAAAGTAAATGTAGTTCTGTAGTATTCCAAATCAATGACTGAAAGTTAGGTCCTTCTATTTTAGTTTTATTAATCCCAGTTAGGAGTTAAACTCTTATATTAAAAGAAATAAAAGTATTATAATACACTTGGGGAATGGACTGATGTTTTCTAATATAGATCAGTTTTCTTGGTGCATTATAATCTAAAACGAACCTCTTTCATTCCATAATTCCAAAGCAATTTTTTTTTAATGTTCCAAAGAAACTTTGAACAATCCACCCCAAAGTACTTCTTGGACAGGAGATAGCTACCCCATAGGCTGTTATCTCCAATTACTTTTAATCTACTTTTAAAAATAAGCCATTGGCATTGACAATAACTGTTGCCTGGCCCAAGTCCTTAGAACATTGTGAAATGACTGAAAAAGTTTGAATTCCTTTCAGAAAGCTTAATGGGAAAGTTTTGTTTTGGTTGGTTTTTCTGTTCAGGGTCTCAAATGGAAAAAAAGGACGTATTTTGAACAACTCTGGCAAAAGTAGCTTGGTTGTTCAGCTTGGAATCCATGTACATAACTGATTAGTGTGATCGAGTTGCCACACGCCTTGAAAAACTCAGGGGAATTAAATATGATAGAATTTAACCTTAGTAAATCTGTGGGGTTTTTTTTAAAGAAGTTGCTTTTCAATAGCAAGTGACAAATGGAGCAAGACCCAAAGATTGTATTTGTGTTTATTAGGAAAAAGTTGGAAGAAAGGAGTGAGGGTGAAGGGGAAAGTTTGTCACAATTGACTAAGAAATGAGGTGTTTACATAGAGAAATCCTCTACCTTTCAAGTTTCTGGTTTAAGCTTTAAGTAAGGAGAGAAAAGTCGCCCTCCCTGTCCAACTGCTTAAGTCTCTATTGCTGCTGTGGTTTTCATTATGCTACATTTGTGTATCACATAAAATGAGTTGAAGGAGAAAATGGCAAGGCAATCTAGTGTCTCTGCCAAGAAAACCCCAGAAGGTATCACAAAGAGTTGGACATGACTGTTATGACTAAACAACAAATTGTCTTAATTCCATAAAAGTTATTCTTAAAACAAAATAATCTAGAAACAACTGTTTGCATATAGCCAGTCCAGGCCTTTCCCTTCTGAGAGTCCACCCTGTCTCTACTCCTCTTAATAAAAGTAATAGCTAACATTTATAAAGTACTTATTATATATACCAGTAACTCTACAAAGCATTTTATAATTATCTCATTTGATCTTCACAACAACCCTTCACAACAATTCCCATTTTACAAATGAAGAAACAAATTAAGTGACTTGTCCAGGATCATATAGCAAATTTTGACCTCAGTTCTTCTTGACTACAGATCCAGTATTCTATATGTATACTGTGCCTTTTTCATTCAGGTTATCAGGATAGAGAGGAAGGAAGGAAGAGTGTTTCTGACTTGAGGGATCTGGCCAAATCTAGCCAAAATTTTGAAATACGCAAAGCTTGTCTTTGGTATTGCACTATCACTATGTCTTATTCTAAATTTTTTCATCATTTTACTTATTAATTTTCCTTTTTCTCCTCTCCACTTTCCTACCCCAAGTGGTCTTCATTTCCCATCCAGCTGCACTTCCCTGTGACTTTTCCATCTTGGCCCCCTAATCATCAGACATATCTCTTCATGCTGCAAGATCAGATCAGCCTTGGTACTCACACCTCCTCAGTACCCTCTGCGCCTGTGATTACTGATGGAGGACACAATGATGAGCTCTTCCCAAAATCTCGATTTCATGTGAGTCATCAGGGTTTTTGTTGTCTTCCCCCAATAGATTGTAAACTCCTTAAAGGCAAAACCTTTTGATGCTAGCCTACTTTCCAGGCTTATTTTGCATTATTGCCCTTTACTTACTTTTCCACTCAAACTGGCTTGCTTACTTGCTCTCTGAGATCAGTATTCTACCTTTTGCCTCCAGGCTTTTGTTGTTGTTCAGTGTATCCCATTCTTCATGACGCTTTTGGAAGTTTTCTTGGCAAAGATACTGGAGTGATTTGTCATGTCATTTGCCTGTTTACACATGAGGAAACTGAGGCAAACAAGGTTAAGTGACTTGTCCAGGCATTGTGCTAAGTACTTACAATCATTATCTCATTTGATCCTCACAATAATCCTGGAAGGTAGGGTTATTATCATTCTCATTTTACAGTTGAAGAAACTGAGACAAAGAGGGGTTAAATGACTTGTCCAGGGTCGCACAATTAGTAAATGTCTGAAATTGGATTTGAATTCAGGTCTTCCTTACTCTAGGCTGGCACTTTATCCACTAGAAGCCCATGAACTAATTGACATAAGCGTCCAAGAAAATGTATAGCCTAAGCAGTGTTTGACTACTCAAGTCAATGGAGGGAATACATGATGATGATGTTGATGATGTTTTTCCTTCATTCTCAAAGAAGACCATGACATCAAGGAGATGAATCCATGACATTCAGGTGAGTTGGATTTGAGTGAGGGGATGCTGTCCTAAGTCACCAACCTCACCTTTTCCTCCAGAGTCAACTGGGTCCAGTGACCAGATATGAATCAGGAGGATTGGAGATGACCCTGGATGCAGGGCAATCAGGATTAAGTGACTTGCCCAAGGTCACAGCTAGTAAGTGACAAGTGTCTGGAGACCAGATTTGAACTCCTGTCCTCCTGAATCCAAAGCCAGTGCTCTATCCACTGCACTACCTAACTGCCCTTATGTAATCCAAATATCTTTTTTTAAATCACATGCTTAAAAATATAGAAATAATGGAGATATTTTCAGAACTATAATGAGACAGAGGAGAAATTGATTATATTATTTGCATAAAATTTAAAAGATTTTTTATAAATAGAAGCAATATAGCTAAAGAAAAAAAGAGGAAACCATTGAATTGAAAAAAATACATGCATCAACTACATCTGATGAAAACCTGATTTTAAAGAGTTATAAAACTGGGGGAGGGGCAGAGCCAAGATGGCGACAGAAGATCCTGTCTTAGGTGCTTTCTATAATATTTCAAAACTTATAAAATAAGGACTGTAACTAAATTTTCGAGAGACAGAACCCACAGAGGGATCCAGTGAGCCAATTCTCCAGCCCAAGGTAACCTGGAAAATAGTGGAAAGGCTCAGCTCCACAGGGTTGGAGGGGTGGCCCACCACAGTGGTGGCTTGCCAGAGCAAAGGAACTTCAGCCTCCTGGAGGCAGCCCCAGGGTGCCTAGGAGCTGTGGCTCATGCCAGCAGGGGCAGTCTCCTGACCTACACCCCAGGGAGCACCAGGCACAACTTGGAAGATGGGGGGGAGGGGGACCTCTGCCAGAGCTAGCATGAAGCCTGGCCCTCAGGGCACTCAGTTGGCAGCTGGGATCCAGGAAACCAAAGCAGGCAGTGCAGGTATGCAGGAGCCCCGAGGCAACTGAGCCTTGAGTGCTTAGCATACAGAGGGTAGGGGAGTAAAGAGAGACTTCTAAGATTTGTCCTCTGTCCCTGGAAGAGGACTCTGGGGCTCTGACCACATTCAGATCCTGATTGCAGTCTACAACCCCCATAGAACATCAGGGCCCCTTCCACCTCAGCCCTGTGGCAGAGGGGTGCACTTGTAGTCATACACAGACCAGGAGGGAAGACAGAGCCTCACATGCTGAGATCCATGTGGGGGGAGGTATCCCAATAATACTCAAAAGCTCAGGAAGCACCCCCAAACCAGGCACAGGCTGGGGAAATGAGTAAACAGAGGAAAAAAGGGGAACATCATTGAGAAATACATTTTCTATGATTCCAAGAAGGATCAAATACTAAATGTGAAGATGAAGAAGTCAAACTCCTGCATCTAAAGCCTGCAAGAAAAAAAGGAAATTGGGCTCAGGCTATGACAGAGCTCAAAAAATATTTTGAAAATCAAGTGAGGGAGATAGAAGAAAAATTGGGAAAAGAAATGAGATGCAGGAAAACCATGAAAAAGAAGTCATCAGCTTAGTCAAGTAGATCCAAAAACTAAAATGCTGAAGAAAATAACATGTTAAAAACCAGCATAGGTCAGATGGATGAAACAGTTCAAAAAGTTATTGAGGAAAAGAATGCTTTAAAAAGCAGAATTGGCCAGATGGAAAAAGAGATAAGAAAGCTCTCTGAGGAAAACAAATCCTTCAGAAGGATTTGGAACTAAAGGAAGCTACTGACTTTACAAGAAGTCAAGACACAATACTTCAAAACCAAAAGAATGAAAAATTAAAAGAAAATGTGAAACATCTCATTGAAAAAAACAACTGATCTGGAAAACAGATTTAGGAAAAATAATTTAAAACTATCAGAATACCTGAAAGTCATGATCAGGAAAAGAGCCTTGACATCATTTTTAAGGAATTCCTACAGGAAAATTGTCCAGCTATCCTGGAAACAGAGAAATTGAGAGAATTCACAAATCTCCCTGATAAAGAGATCCAAAAAAAAAAAAACAATCCCCAGGAATGTTATAGCCAAGTTCCAGAACCCCCAAGTCAAAGAGAAAATATTACAAGCAGACAGAAGGACACAATTCAAATATCATGGAGCTGCAGTAAGAATCACACAGGACATAGCAGCAACTATATTAAAGGTTTGTAGGGCTTGGAATATAATATTCCAGAAGGCAAAAGAGCTCAGAATGCAACCAAGAATCAACTGACCAGAAAAACTTAATATCCTCTTTCAGGGAAAAAGATGGAACTTCAATGAACCAGGGAAATTTCCTGTTAAAATGGCCAGAGCTGAACAGAAAAGTTTGATCTTCAAATACAGGACTCAGGTGAAGCATAGAGAGTGGAGAAGAAGTGTAAAATATGAGGGACTTAATGATGATGAACCGCATGTATTCCTGCATAGAAAAATGATACTGATAATATCCATAAGAAACTTCACATTTAATAGAGCAAGTAGAAGGAGCTTTTATAGACAAAGCACAGGGGAGGGCTGAATTTGAAGATTATAGTATATTGTAAAAATGGAGTCAATGGCTAAAAGGGAAATATAATGGGAGTAAGAGAAAGGACAGGTGGAATAGGCTAAGATATTTCATATAATAAGATTTTTTTTATTACATTGAGCTATTGAAATGATATGGAAGGGGAGAAGGCTGGGGGAATGAGGGACCCTTCACAGAGGTGGCTCAGAGAGGAAACAGCATATATACTCAATGGGGTATAGACATCTAGAGTAAGAAGGAGGGGGGAGCAGGGGGAAGGGTGGGGGATGTGAGTGATGGAGGAGAGGATGGACTATGGGGGAGAGTGGTCAGATATAACACATTTTCTTTTTTACTTCTTGCAAGGGGCTGGGATTGGATGGCCTGTCCGGGACCATAGGATGGGGTGGATGCTGGGCCTAATGGGTGGTATGTGGGCTCGGGGCTTCTTGGCCCCAAGGCCAGGGGTCTGTCTGCTGCACTACTCAGCTACCCTACAACAGAGACAGAGTAAAAGGAGAGAGAAAATATAGTATTTGGTAGTGGAGAAGTATGAATGGAAGGAGTTGTGATCAGCAATGGCAATGGTGGAAAAACATGGAAGTAGCTTTTGTGATGGACTTATCATAAAGAATGTGATCCACCTGTGACAGAGCTGGAGGTGTTGGAACACAGACTGAAGCACATTTATTATTATTAGTAGTAGTATTATTATTTCGGCAGGGGGGTTACAGGGCAAATGGGACTGGGTGGCCTGCCTGGGGCTGCACAGCTGGGTGATTGTTGGGTGTCTGAGGCCAGATTTGGAAACAAGTGCTCCTGGGTTCAGGAGCTCTGTCCGCCACCCGGCCACCCTTGCTACTATTATTATTATTACTATTTTATTTTATTTTGGGTCTTTTTTTTGGTTTTTGCAGGGCAATGAGATTGGGGTGGTTTGCCTGGGGTCACATAGCTGGGTGATTGTTGGGTGTCTGGAGCTGGATTTGGGCTTGGGTGCTTGTGGCTCCAGGGCTGGTGCTCCGTCCACTGCATCACTTGGTCACATCTACTATTATTATCATCGTCATTATTTTTGTTGTTGTTGTTGTTGTTGTTTTTAATTTTAATTTTTTTCTCTCTCCTTTATCACTCATGTGGGTCTATTTTTTGGGAGGGTGGGGGTATTATGCTTACTCTTAAACAAGAATATTTTAGTAATGTATAAAAACATTTGTACAAAATAAGAATAGATAAATAAAAGTTTAAAAAATTAAAATAAATTAAAAAAGAGTCTTTTTCAAAGTAAGATAATTGGGCTAATGAGAGGTGATCATTAAGAGAGAGTGTGAACAAATGAAAGTTGTCTGGAAAATATCCTTTGTTATATACCAATAGAAAGTGGAGTTTTCAATGACAATAACCTTAAAAGAATACAAGAAATCAACTCTGTAAAAGAAGAACCAGGAGAGAACAGGTACTCAAGGTCAAAACCTGCAGAGAGTGATCAAGAAGGGTGACAACTTAGAAAATGCTAGAGGATTTAACAATTAATAGATAAAGACCAGTTTCGGTGAAACCTGATTGATGGAGTAAGGAGTGGGAAGTGAAGAAGAAAAGAAGCAAAAAATTGTTTTTCTAGGAGTTTCTGAAAGAGGAGAATTATAGAGTAACTTCCCATTTCAACCAGTTCTTGCTAACCAGATGCTAGTTAGGTTGTGCAAGGATAGTTTAGGGTCCCAGGAGATGGCTGATGTGGCAAGAGGGTGGGGTCCACATATTTCTCCACTTATCAACCTGTCCCTTTCATCACTCCCATTCCTGTCCACTTGCCCAGTTGTCTGGCTTGTATTAATGATGAGGCCTAATCTCTGGAAGGGAGGAGTCAAAGTACAGAACCTTCCAAACAAAAGGAAAACCATAGAGTAGAAGCTTGCCTATTGCCAGCCTAAGAGTTTTGCTCTAAATTCATCAGCTAAGGAAGATGAGATAGAAGTGAATGATTGATCTCAGTTCTTCCTCATCCCCTACCCTGACCCTAATCTTCTGTCCACTTTTCTAGTTGCAACCCTAATAATCTAACTCTTCATCAAACCTACTCATAAGTGGGAGGGGAATGTGTTCACTGTGGTTAACATCTCACAGGCAATGAGACATGCTGTGGCTCCAGGGGATCTCTGACCCTGGGTCCAGACCAGATCCAAATTTTCCTTTTGAGTTGGCAAGATGAAGATGGCTAGTTGTATATAGTCTTACTGTCTGGAAGCAAACTTGAGCTTTGCAGTGCTCTCTGAGTTTGTGTCTAAGCTCCTACCACCTTCCTTACCGAGGCTGAAAAGGCATGCTGCTTGCCAAGTGGATCTCCACTGCAATAGGAGATACTTGATGATGCACTAGACAGAAGACTGACCTCCCCAGATATTGATAAGGAAGGTTGCAGTGAAGTCCTGTCCTCCTTCGGGGATCCTGGAGCACTCCTTTCTTAGGGGCCTTCACTCATCCTGAGAGTGGGGCTCCCCCGTACTGCTCTAGGTTTATACCCTGAAAGTCATTGCCTAGGGTCAGAATTAGAGCTGTGGGGCAGGTGAGTAGTCTGTAGCCTCAAGTTTGTACAGGAGCGCCACCTTGTCTCTGCTCCAACTTCACCCCCAAAGCCCTCAGGGTTGCTGGAGTTGGGGGTGAAGGCATTAAAGCATCAGGTAGGAGAAAAGAGCAAGACAGACAGACAGGGCAGATGACCACAAACCACTCTGGTCCAGCTGCACTTTTAACTAACTTGTATTGCTACAGCTATCTCTTGGAGGAAGGTTCCCTCCTTCATCTGCTGGTTGTCAGGGAAATCCCTGGGATTGAAGATTTTTTACTTATATAGGGTGTGGAAGCAAGGAGGCTTCTTGACTTCACCCTTCACCCCTCTCTTTGTGAAAATATCATTGCTGTGAATCCATCTTTGTTACGAAAATTGGAGGGGGAAAATGCTGTTACCCTTCATGGATGGCCCATATAAAAGCCATGAAACAAAGCAGCTAGAACTGTAAGTTAAATATATATGTATTTATGTGTGTGTATATGTACATTGTGTGTGTGTGTGAATTACATCTCTGTGCTCATGTAACACTTCGCACTCATTTCCTCATCATGCTGGTTTTATTTATTTTTCTCTCCCCTTCCCCCTCCGAGCTTCCCCTCCCAAGCCCCCATCCTTCTGCAACTTTAGAGCACCATTCTTGGGTCTCTTAGTTCCCACAGGGGAGCTTTCCGTTTCTTTTAGACCTCTAATCCATTGTCACTTAGCTTGTAAACCAACCCATTCTAATTCCCTTTTATGGGTGTCTATTCTCATTCCAATGTAAATTCTTTGAAGGGATGGGATTGTCTTGCTTCTTTATATTTTATACCCAAGTAGACTGCTGGGTGCAGCTGTGTTTGAACTTCAGTTTAAATCCAACGTCACATGCTGGACAAGTTTCTTATGCTGCCTTCCTCAGTTGCTCAGCTGTAAAATGGGGATAATATTTATTCCCTATCCTCTAGGGTGTACAACTATCTTCATTTTTGAATGTCCTGGACTCAATGATTGGAATAGAGACAGGATGACAAATTCATGGAAATAAGAGATTTCCCAGCTGGGGAAACTCCTTCTAGTCCCACAGGTTGGCATCTTTTAAAAAAAACTGTTGTTTACTAAGTCATTCAAGGGGTTAGTTTGCATCTCACAAAGAGATAGTCTGTCCTGGCTGGGTATAGCTTTTACAGTTAACAACCTTTTTGTCCTCCCTTTTCTGTTAGAAGAACCTGGGCTTTCAAAGGCCACTCCCTGACATCCAAATATGTGTAGATAAACATGTAATAAGCTATAAATAACATAGGTACTAAGTAATGAAAAGAAGAATATTATTAGAATTAAAAGGGATTGGGGGGGGGGCGGCTAGGTGGCGCAGTGGATAAAGCACCGGCCCTGGAGTCAGGAGTACCTGGGTTCAAATCCGGTCTCAGACACTTAATAATTACTTAGCTGTGTGGCTTGGGCAAGCCACTTAACCCCATTTGCCTTGCAAAAATCTAAAAAAAAAAAAGGGATTGGGACCTGGATGAAGATCCAACAAAGAATACTGAGCAGTGGTCAAATAGGTCTGAGGAGATCAGGAGGGAGGAGTGTTGGGAAAACTTTGATAGAAGAAAAGTATGGAGGAGAACGTGATTAACAGCACCAGGGGTTGCATAGAAGTCCAAAAAATTAAGGATAGAGAAAACGCCATTAGGTTTGATCATTAGTAAATTTAGATAATAATTTCAGCTGAATAATAGGGTAGAAAATCAGACTTCAGAGAGTTGAGTAAGGAAGTGGAGGCACCAGCTGTAGAAAGCCTCTCAGAGTTCAGACGTGAAGGAGAAATAAGATTATAACAAGAATGGAAAGACCAAGCAAGAATTTCTTGAGTATGGTGGAAGACAAGGGCATGTGTATGTAGGCAGTAAGGGAAGCAGCCATGAAAAGAGAGATTGAAGATAAGTGACAGAGGGGATGATAGAAGAGGCAAACTATCAGAGAATGAGATAGAATGGATCCATTTGTACATATAGAGGGGTTTTCCTTAGCAAGGAGAATGCCATCTATTTATGTAAAAGAGAAATGAAGGGCTATTAGCAGAAGGCAACTGAATAATGTGAGATGAACAAAAGAACAGAGGGAGCTCTCAGCCTCAATTTTTTTGAGTGAACTATAAGGGCATATACTCAAGCTGAGAGGGTAGTGACAGGGGAAGGTTTAAGGAAGAATTAAAAGATTTACAAAAATTGCTTTGGGGGGGGGGGTGGTAATTGATAGGTTAAGGAGGTGTGAAAAGACTGCCTTACCACAGTAAGGGCTCAGTTGAGATGGATTCAGTCAGCACAATTTTGTGGTTTTTTTCACTAATTTAATTCAGCAGCACATGAGTAAGCATAAAGCCACTGGACTTCAGGAGTAATTAAATGTTGAGGTTCAGCATGGAAAGATCATTTTATGATAAGGGGACAAGGAACTGAGAGGATAGGAGGTTCACCAATGGGTCAAAAAGGGGAAGGAAGCAGAACGTAGCCAATACAGAGATAATGACCTGGGGAAAAGAACTAAGAGGTGGATGATTAGAGCTTATGATGAAAATAAAGAACAGAGTTAGAGTGTGAAGCAAAGCAAAAGACCAAATGACAAAAGACTATGATCAGCAAAGGAATTTCAGAATTCATGGACACAGATGGCAAGAAAAGTAATATGACCACTTCAGTAGAAAGCTGAGATGAGATGTAGGAATAGATAAATGTTCATAAATACTTTGAGAAACTGGAAATTAGGGTATTTGAAAGAGATGTTCCATAGTATGAGAGAAGGGGTTGGGAAGGAGGAAAAAAAATTACGAGTCAAATATTGAACTCATTGAGGAAAGGCAGTGTCCTATAGGTCCTATTAGATATAAGAATCTTGATTGGATAAGTAAGAACTTAGTGAACCTCAAAGGAGGATTGTGGTAGAGAACTTGGAAGTGGCAAGAAAGAACAAGGAATATTACATGTCCACCTCTTAATCCATTGTGTTAGACTTATTAGAGGAAATGCAACTAGTGATTAAGAAATGTGGCTGGAAAAACCATTTTATCATTATGTAATTTTGCTATTTCTTATACTTTCTTTTTCTTCCTTAAGGATATGATTTCTCTCTCATCACATTCAACTGAGATCAATGTATACCATGGAAAAATGTAAAGACTAACAGATTAACTTCTGTGGGGGGTGGGAGGAGGGAATCAAGAATAAAAACTCAAAATAAAATCTTTCTAAAAAAAAGAAAGGGAAATGAAAAAATAAAACAAATGGAGACAGCTGAAAAAAAAGTATGGCTAGGAAAGTCATATTATCAGGACTCAGTGGCTAGGAAAATCATATTATCAGATCTCAGTGAGTCTAAGATGGAAGATATTAGAAAAGTTCCACAATAAAAGCAAGTTTGTTTCCTACAGAGCAGGCACTTCTAAATGCAAAGTGAAAGCAGTGGAACCTTAAGTCTCAGATCTTATGGGTGCTAAGTTGAAGCAGATGGGATCAAAGGAATGTTCAATGAAAGACAGAATGAGCTTGAATTCTAATGACCTGGGATTGGTAATCAATGAGGAGTGAGTTTAGGTAGGTTATCATCATCACTAGGAGTATGTCTTTGGGGTGGATTCCTCCCAAGGTTTCATGAAACTGGGTATATCTCAACAGCTTTTCAAAAGGGTGAGTGATGAAATATCATTGGCTGGGGTAGGCTCAGACAAGGTGACAAATGGAGGTGAAATTATAAGACATCTCAGTGGGCAAGATGGAATGATAGGTCTAGAAAGCTAGAATATGAATAAGCTCTCCTCCCCTGGCAGTTATACCCTTAACATAAATAGAGAAATTAGAAGAGGTGGTGGGTTTAGAGGAAAGATAATGAATATCTCTTTTGGACATGTTATGTTTGAGATACCTATGGAACATCTGAAGGAGATATCTAGTGCTATGTGGTTGGAGGATTGGAATATGTGTATACTTGCTCAATGTTCCAGTTGTTTTGTTTCATGAGTTTTTATAGTTGCCTATGATAGTCATGCTGTATATTTATTTCCCATATTGGATAAATACACATCAATATACCAAGGACATGGTTTTGTAATAGAGTACAAAACAAAGCTATTTGTAAAAGTTCTATTTGTCTTACAAAGTATTAACAACACTATCGTGACCCATACCAGAAATCTATGCTATTTCCTTCAAAATTCACCTCCTTTAATCAGTCTGAACCTGTCTTAATTATTTCCTTGTTTTGTATTCATCAGTACCAAGATATCATTGGTCCTGCCTAATGGTTCTCTAATTGTTTCTCATATAGTTTGTTTAGAAAGATTTCAAAATCCTCAAGATCTAATTCTTTTTGTACTTGTCACCAGTTGTAGTAACCTAACATAGTGCTATACTTTCCAGGTCTTAATAACAAGATTATGTCTTCTAAAATACTCTACTTATCTTCAGTTTTAATCTTGAACCATAGGTCATGAAAATGAAGTAGTCCATCTTAAATTTCTCAAAGCCCATTTTGATGTTTCATCAAATATTAGTTTGGAAAGAAGGTATTGGTTTGAGGGGGAAATGATGAGCTAATTTATATTTGCTCAACATCAGGTTTCTTGGAGGGACATCTAAATAAAGATGTCCTGTAGGTATTTAGAACTATGAAACTGGAGAAAGAGCAAGAGATACCTATTGATATTCTAGACTTTGGAGTTAGCTTCAGATAAAATAGCTGAAGCATATGAGAGTCTATAAGTATTCAAAGAACTTCAACCAACTTCCCCCCTCTCAGAAGTGTAGTTGCAAAGTATTGCAAATAATATGGTTGTCATGAGATTACCTTTAGAGATTAGAGATGAACAATACTCTGAAAAAATTGCTGAGAATTAAGCAGTGCATTAACAAGTGAAAAATGCTCTCAAAACAGTTTTATCAACCTCACCTCCCTTTTAGTTCTGATTTTTCCTCCAATGTTTATTGCTGGTACTTCAATTCAACTTCCTGTTTTATCTCAATTTATTTAAGCATACAGATGAACCCAATTTTGCTAGTATGCTCTTAGTGACCATCATGGAGATCTGTTGTAGTTCCTTGGTACATAATAACACTACAGCTCCAGCTCTGGGCTGCCAGCTTCCTCGTGAATTTATTCTTCAGACTTCCCACCACCAGAGTTTCTGGAGCCATGATATACTGAGAGCAATCTGTAATACCCATCACTGCTATTCATTGGACACTCTTCCATGACATCAGATTTCCCCACTTTGGATCTCTGTCCATAACAGCTCCCAGATTCCCTTGTCTTCCCTTGAACTATAGTTCATCATCTTTTCTTTGAAGTTTATAACTTTGGACACTATCCCTGGTCCCACAGGATTCTGAAGCCCTAGAACTTCCCTTCCCTTGCTATTATGGTCATGGGGAGCCAGAAAGGACTTCATAATGGGCAACTGATATCCCCCTATTATAAATACAATAAACATCTACTGTAGGTAGAACTCTGTACTAGGTGTTCAGAGAGATAGAGAGTTTGGAATGGTTCCTGTCCAATCCTGTTAAGATAGGAACCTGTTAAGATAATTAGAATGCACAATTTTACTCACTAATTGCATCCGCAAGTTAGAAAACAAAGTGCTAATGTGTTGACAAATTATTAAATTGAAAAATTGTTAAAGAAATAAATAATTTTCCCTCTCCTGGTGGGGGAAATAGGAGTGCTGTACTTAAAGCACAATAATGTTAAATACTTTGTCAGTTGTTTTACTTCTACAACAGAAATCTTGGGAAGATGGAAACTTCATCTAATTGCATTTTAGAAGCCAAATGAAATAAAGTATTAGTTCTATATGCAGATAAATAAGTTTGGTACATCTATGACAGTGTAATGAAATCACTTTTTATAAGTTATCTAAATCTTTAAAAATCAGAAATGTGTCTGGCATGAAAACAATATAATCTGGATGAAGAGAAAAGAGAATTATTAAATTAGATAATTACCAGTGTAATATATTGAAAGATCCCTTGAAATAGTAATACTAATGAGTTTGTATGCATAATTGATATTGCATTACTTGTCTTCTCAATAGGTCTGCGAAGGACTGGAGAAAGGGAGGGAGAAAATTTGGAACTCAAAATTTTTTTAAATGAATATCAAAAATAAATATACTTTAAAAAATAGTGATGCCAAGAATCACAGTCAATATATAGCTATCAATGAAAACCATATCAATCTTTTAAATTCATATTTAAGGATTTATCCTGAGCCATTAACTACTCAAATACATATTTCTTTATCTTCAATCTTTATCTCTTCCTATGCCTATATGTAACCAATCTGTGTATTTTTTAAGCATAATCTTCAAATACTTTAATGATTTGTCTTCAAATCCCTTCCAACAGTCTTCTTGAGAAAAGATAACATGGGAGGAAAAAAGTAATATCTTCAGCTCTAATATTCTAAGCCCATATGATAAAAATATCATATAATAAAAGCACATATTCTATAATTCAAAATATGACACTTCAGTTATCTTTTCATTGTCAATTTCTATTACCTTTTTTCCAATGCTCATCTTGCTTAACTTCTCTTCAGTATCTTTCCCATCGCATCTAAAACCTTGTATTTTATATTAATGACCTCTCTGAACACTCCTTTCTCAATCTTCTTAGATGGTTCCTCTTAACACCATTAATTGGGAAAATTCTCCTTTTTGTGGTGTTTTCCCTTAGCAATTGTACTCATTTCTTTGTCTTCAACTGTGATCTCTACAGAAATGATTCCCAGATCTGTGTGTCTGACTTGAATTTTTTCCTGTGCTTCAATTCCAAATTTCTAATAGAATGCTGGTCATTAACCCTTGGATACCATACTGAACATTAATTTGTCTGATATAAAACTTCTAACATCTGTGTTCCTATTACTGTTATTAGGCTTGATATAGTTGACACTTTTATTTTATTCCACACTAAACAATGTTCCATGATCTCATCAATATACCTACAAAATCTCTCTCAAATGTTTTTGTCCTCCCCATTCCTATCACCAATACATTAGTTCATTCTTCTATTACCTTTTTCCTGGACTATTTTCATGCCCTCCTAACCAGTCACCTTGCTTCTAATTTATCCTCCCTCTAATCTGAAGTCTCATGAATGTAAGCATTATCTTACTTGTGCAAATTGTAAACTATACACATTTTCTTATCTTGTGAGTTTCTTGTTCATGAATTGCATAAATTCTCCATGTCCCTGGGAATCAATTAGAGATTTTAGACCCTTGAAGCGTGGCATTACTGGGGTTACCATTTTCTATTTTTCTGATATGATATCTCTGGTTATCTAGCCATACCAGAATAATGATCTGAACTAGGAAAAATAAGAAGAGGTCCTTAAGGCAAAGGAATCATTAAGACTGGAGAGGGAAGAGATCATTCAGAGACTTCAAATAGTCCATACTAGACTCATCCTGTGTTTTCAGTATCAAAGTCCCAGTTACCTGGTCTCAACTGCAAGAAACCAAAGGGATAAGTTCCATAACAGGAGAAAAATATTCTTCCTTTATTGTATTTTAGAAAGTATTTATATAGGGTCAGAGATTAAGGCAGACTGGATGAGCACAACATTTATTGATTTGGGGGCCTCAGGAAATCATATAAATCCACAGTTTTACTCAAATTACCTTCCCTCAAAGACCCTCTCAAATAATAGTTGAAGTCTTGAGACAAAATATACTAAAGAGAGGGTTTGTCCAACTTGCCTTGTCATGAAGCGAATAGCCCAGGTCCCTTGTTTTAAAAGGTAAAGGGAAGGTCTAGGTAGGTTTAAAATGTAAACTTCTGCATCAAACTGGGAAGAAACAAGAAAAAAGGAAGGTATGAAGGCCAATAGTTTTTCACTTTTGTCAGGCAACCCTAAAAGAACAAAAAGGAAGGAAGGAATGAGGGCAGAAAATATTAGCACTAAAATTGCCTTCAAGCGAAGAAAAATAAGGAAAAGACAGAGGAAGAGAATGCTGAAAAAGAATGCCCTGGGATGTGTGATCCCAATTTTTAGTTGTACAGTGGACACAAGCTGCTCTGGACCCAGCTCTGGACCTTGGCCACCTATGGGTTAGGAGATGCCTGGGGGTGTGAACCCGCCCACATGGGTGCTGGGAACACCCCAGTAACAGGAGTGGCTCTGCCCATGAGGGAGGAACAGGGGAGGAGCTGGGGGAGGAGCAGAGGACTATATAAGGGATGGGACTGGGGAAGAGGAGAGCCATTTTTCACTGCTATGTAAGCAATAAAGACCTGCTTGTTAGACTGCAACCGGGTGTTCTGTCCAGTTATTGCCCTCCTTCCCCAAAGGAGGGTCCGTGTGTCCAAAGACCGACAGGTCTGTGACGTCCGAAGACCAGGAAAAGGTATGCATCCAGGCAAAGGCTTGGGATAGGTCCCCGAGCAGCTGGCACCCGAACAGGGACCAAGGGAATTTCCACCTGGCCTCCCTTAACAGGGAGAAGAGCTGGACAGCCTCAGATTAATTTGAGATTAATCTGGGACGAAGTTATGGGGCAGGGAATGGGTTTTCCCCTGATTAGACCCGAAGAAAAGGCAGTTCTAGCTTGTCAGCTATATAAATTAGGTAAGCAGCATCAATTTAAGCCACATATTAAGCAGTGCCGTGAATTTGTAGATAAGGTGTGGGGGTTCTCCCCTTGGTTAGAACATTCAGGGATTACCAAAGAGAACTGGGAGACAGTTGGGCAACAGTTGGCTTCTTTTGATGAGTCATGCCCTGGAATCCTAACTGACCAGGACTTCTCCTTTTATTCTCTCATAAATACAATGTTACAGGGGGGTCCTCGTCCCTGTGGGTGAGAAACAATTGGCACACAAGTGGGAGAATCATTAGGAGAATCTTCTGAGGATGAGGATTGTAATAATCCTCCTCCGATTTATCCTTGGGCAGAACTTAGAGAAACTTATAAGAAACATAATAAATATGGAGTTGGGGAAGAAGAAGGAGGAAGTAGCCATTTGGAGGACAGAGCAAGAGCTAGGAAGAATAGGGAGGAAGTTAGAATCAGGGTTGTGGCGCAGCAGAAATTAAGACCCAGAACTGTGGCGCAGCAAACATTGAGAAAGGAGGAAGTGTTTAGGCCATACCCACAGGCAGAGACAGATGAGGAAGAAGTCTACACCTCTCTGTCCACCATGACTCTGAAACACCGAGCCAGTTTCACTTTTGGCTCTTCTAGGGGTCCTGCTCCAGAAAGTCTCATAGCACGCAGTCTTAAAGCGGCTGCTGAAGAAGGGGAAATTGTAGATTGGGAAGATTGGGGTATTACTCCAACTCTTTGTCCTGTTTTTGATGATGGCCAGGGTGGCAATCATCGTCATGAGCCAGTTCCTTTTAAAGTATTGAAAGAGCTCAAGGAAGCTGTTGCCAAGTACGGCCCCTCTTCGCCATATGTGAAGCATTTATTAACTAATGCCACTGCTGCATGGCCCTGGATCCCTTATGATTGGCAAGAGGTTGCTGGTGCAGTGCTCACCCCAGGACAAGCAGTCACTTTTACTGCCCTTGTAAAGAGAGAGGCAGAACAGTATATAGAGGAGAGAGGTATCAACAACCCTGATGAGGCTGGGGGGTGATGATGAATGATTACAGGGACAGGAAGATGGAAAAGACCTAGAGACCAAATACATTTACAGCCTATGGTATTCGCAGCTATCCAACTCTGCCATGTCAGAGCCTTTGGGAAGCTAGAAGCCCAAGGGGCAGAAAGGAAGAAACTTATTGGTCTTAAACAACGAGCCAATGAAACCCCTACAGATTTTATCAGCAGGGTACAAGAAACAGTCGTACGTGTTTTAGGACACACAGCTGGTTCCAAACTGCTTATTCCACAGTTTGTGAAAGAGGGTCTTCACCCTGAATATCAACAGCTCTTGACTGGTTTGGGTGCTAATCCCTCCATAAGTGATATAATCGAGCGCCTTTTAGAGGCACCCCCCTAAAAGTAGAGAACACCAAGCCATGGCGATAGCAATAGCTCAGGGGATTAGTGAAGGCCTTAAACAACGAAAGGGCGTTTGTTTTAATTGTGGAAAAGAAGGGCATTTTAAGGCACAGTGTCGTGCAGGTCAAAAAAGGGGCAATAAACAGCCCACCTGCTATTCCTGTGGAAAAGGCGGACATATGGCAAAGTTCTGTAGATCTAAGAAAACATTGGTTCCGGGAAAAAGGAGGAGGGGCCCTCCCCGTGGGGGCCCCGACACCAGAGCCTATCCGATTACAGTAGCCTCAGAGATGCCCATGGGGCCAGACCCGGAACCAAAAGGGTTGCAGGAGCGATATCAGAGGGAACTACAGAACGAGAGGATCTAGGTCAAACTATTCTAACAGTTGCCAAGCAGGGAAAAGGAAGAGGATTCATTAATAATCACCCCCTGGAGTACTGCCTCTATAGAAGTGGTCCCAGCTACATTTCCCTGACTAATAGTGGGTGCTACAGGATATTCTCCTGTACTTGTCCACACCCAACTACTGCCATCTGGTGACACTACTGTATACCTTACCAACCCACACTGCTACCCAATAACCCTTCCCCCTGGCATGGCTATTGGCCGAGGAATATCTTTGCCATGGATTGAGAGTGAGAGTGTCCCACAAGTAAATTGGTGCACTGAAGTCCAATTACAAGGGCCCATTATACAGATAAATATAGAAGGTAAATTAGTGTCAGGAATGATCGACACTGGAGCTGATGTCTCTGTTATTGATTCAGTACAGTGGGACCCCTCTTGGCCACTTATGTCATCTACCACACCTATTTTGGGGGTGGGAGGCCATCAAGGGGCTAGAAAAGCAGAGCGTCATTTGAGATGGAGTTATGAAGGACAAAGTGGTTTTATTCGTCCCTTAAAGATTACGGGACTAGGCTCTGCCCTGTGGGGTAGAGATTTGTTACATCAGTTACAATTGTATCTTACCACCCCTGAACATTTGGCAACAAACTCCTAGGGGCTACTGTTATGGCGAGCTGCCCAAAGATTACTTGGAGGAGTGATAACCCTGTGTGGGTGGAACAGTGGCCCCTTTCTACAGAGAAGCTCACCGCATTAAAAGATATAGTTAAGGAATTATTGTTACAACAAAGAATTGAGCCTACCACCAGCCCTTATAATTCTCCAGTATTTGTAATAAAAAAGAAAGCTGGCACCTGGAGAATGCTTATTGATTTACAGGTGGTGAATAAAAGAATGGTCCCTATGGGCCCGCTACAGATGGGTCTTCCTTCTCCTGCCTTTATACCTAGAAAATTTGTTATAAAGATAATAGATATTAAGGATTGTTTTTATAGCATTCCCCTTCACCCTGAGGATAGGGATAAATTTGCATTCTCGGTACCATCAAAAAAATTTTCAAAGCCCGTCAATCAGGTATCAGTTTACTGTATTACCTCAGGGAATGGCCAATAGTCCAACTATGTGCCAAGCATATGTTGCAGCTATTGTTCACCTGCTGCGCAGTAAGTACCCCAAGGCCATCATAATCCATTATATGGATGATATTCTCATGGCTACTAAGCAAGCCACGGAGCTAGAAGAATTAACAAAAGAAATGCTCCTTTCCTTGAGTAAATATGGGCTTCAAGTGGCTCCTCATAAGATACAAGATACTAGCCTTTATCAATACCTTGGTCACACCCTTAGTGAAGGGAGGGCATCTAGAATACCCCCAAAGGTGAATTTAGAGAAAGGTAGTACCCTTAATGATTTCCAGAAACTTATTGGTTCCATACAATGGATACGTTCTACAGTTCCTATTCCTGATGATTTGATGTATCCTCTTTATGATATCCTGAAAGGAGATTCCACATTGACCTCCCCCCGGTATTGGACCCCACAAGCCAAAGAGGCCATGACAGATTTTGTCTGGGTGTCATGAATCTATAGTTCAATTTGATCCTGAGCAACCTATATTTGCTACCATTTTAAATCAAAGGTCACATATTGGTTGTCTCTATCAAAAGCAAGTTGTCATAGAATGGCAATATTTCCAGAGAAGTAAAAGAAGCATCCCTTGTAAATTTACGATGCTAGCCAATTTATTCCTAGCTATGTCTGATCGTTGTCTTTGTTTGTTTGGAAAATATCCTGTTTTAAATATTTGTGCTTCTGAAGGTGCTCTTCGTTATTTTACTGACTCCATCCCTGAATGGGCTGCCCTACTCACTTCATGTGATGTCATCATTCTTCCATTACCCCCAACGCTGCGTGGATGGGACAATCTTCCATTACAACCCCCACCACGAATTATTTCCCCTACCCCTGTTGATGGACCAAATGTGTTCACAGATGCCACCAAAAATAAACGGGCAGCCTTTTATGTCCCACAAAAGCAAATATTGAGTTTTTACCACTGAGTATACCTCAGCCCAGAAAAATGAACTCCTTGCTGTTACACGTGCTCTTGCTTATCTTGCCAACGTGCCTGTTAATCTTATCACTGACAGTCTATATTGTGCTACAGCACTTCGAGAACTCCCTACAGCTTTTATCAATCCTCGTGTTAGTACTATTGCTTCTTTGTTAGCAGACCTTCAAAATCTTTTCCTCTCTCGTCACTGTCCTGTGTTTGTGCTGCACGTCCGTTCCCATGTCTCTACTATTGGGCCCATCTACAGTGGTAATGATACGGTAGATCGAGCATTGCTATGCCCTTTACTTTCAGAAGCCCATCAGGCACATGATAAGTACCATCTTTCAGCTCGTTCTCTTCATCATCTATATGGCATCGCTAAAGATCAAGCCAGGGACATAGTGAAACGATGCCTTGGCTGTGCTCCATTTCATCCCCCACCTATTGATTGTGCTATTAATTCCCGCAGAGACGTCCTAATGCTTTATGGCTGATGGATGTTACCCACTATGGGAAAACCCTTATTCATGTCTCCATAGACACCTTTTCCAATTTTGTCATGGCATCAATTCAACCTGGTGAGGCAGCCCGCCATGTTATAGCACATCTTTTAACCTGTTTTTCCACTTGTGGAGTTCCTACAGCCATAAAAACAGATAATGGCCCTGCATATTCTTCCAAGACATTTGCAAACTTTTGTCAAGAATTTTCCATTTTACACAAAACTGGAATTCCATACAATCCCACTGGTCAGGCCATAGTTGAACGTGCTAACCACACCCTTAAAACCCTCCTCATTAAACAAAAAGGGGGAGTCAGTGGTCGTGGCCGCCTTATATATACACAATTAGCACAGGCCGTATACACCATGAATTTTCTTCAATTGAGAGATGATGGTACCTCCCCAGCTTTGCATTTTTTCACAGGAACTTCACGAACACTCCACACACACACAACTAGCAATCCCTCTCCCTGCCCAATAGGCAACCGAGTACTGTGGAAAAGCCCAGATGGCCAATGGCATGGCCCAGGCTCGGTAATTATAAATGGACAAGGGTATCTTTGTATTCAACCAGATCCAAATCCGGATGGCAAAGAGGAGAAACCAATCTGGGCTCCAACCAAGTGGGTCAGAGACCTCGGAGAAGATAAAAACAAGGAAAAGAAGATAGAGATGGAGAGGACAGCGATACCCAAGGAAAGAAAAGAGAATGAAGACCTTAACTCTTGCCCTCCTTGCCCTGAGTCTGCTACCCGGGACACAAGCTCTCAACAGTAAATGGTATAATCTTACTGAGTCACATAGAGTGCAGGAAGATCAACAAGGTGCATGGTTCTGGGGGTTGGTGGTGGACCCGCCAGCTCTTAAAGCTTTAGGATGGCATGACACGACACCTCCATTTAAGATAAAAGGGAATGCCACCAAGCTAGTAGGGGACACTGAACACCGAGATATACAGAATGTACAGGAAACTGAGATAACTAAGTACAATTTTACAGTATATGCTTCTAATCCACCGATATGTCTTTATACAGACACCACACTCTCGGATGATACAAGCTTAGATAAGACATGTGTCAAATTAGAAAGTAAACTTTTTTCATCCTTTTTTCATCATACACAAGAACTGAAGAATCATATCACCCGTCTAAACATAACCATGTTATCCATCCCACATTCCCTGAATTGCACCCAAGAAACATCACGGGCACACATGCAGCTCGCCTCTTATTATAATGGTACAGTGTCTTTCGCTGCCTGCCCTGAAGGAGATGGAGATACCTGGGTTCCAATACATGCTTGCTCTACTGGGGTTCCAACATGTGGCCCTACAATATACGATTCTTCTGTGCACCTACGATTTTGGGATTATATCTCCTCTACGAAGAAATACAAACAAATAGCAGCTCCTGCACCAGTTTCCTTTCCCCTGGGCACTGCCCATCCACATTTGTGGCAATTGAGTCTACCATTTGCACCAATAAATGCTTCCATCCGCATATTCCCCTGTAAACAAGGTACATCCTGCTCAGATTTTACATTTGGGACATAGCGTGCTATTTTTGGCAATTTGAATTCGACCTGCCATGATACTCAAGGACATACTGACAAGTTATGTTATTGATTTGTAGCTGAGACTCGTGCACCTCCCGACTATGCTTTCCTCCTTTGTCATACCAAAAACGCATCTATTGAAAAACATGATCAACAACACGCAGGCCTTCAACCTTACCGCATTTCTTGTCCTAATGCCATACTCACTGACACTTTAACTTCTCGGCATCATGGTTGCGCAATATTTATCCTGAAATGCCAAAAAATCATCTTGTACCGGTAAAAGCTAAACAACCATGGGCACAATATCCTATAAATGAGTTGTGGAATGAACTTCGTGGGAATCTCCCTTCAATTCCATTGCAAAAGCGTGAGGTGATTGATCTTGCTTTCAATATCATAAACTTTGCTTTCTCACTTTATGAGGAATTCCAAATTCAGGATCTTTACCAACGACAAGGATATTTGGCATCTGTATTGCAGAACTTCTTGGCCCAGCAATGATCCATGTGGACCACCCAAAATCATATAAATTGGGCACTTCAAAAGGAAATAGATGCTTTGGCCCCTGTAGTACTTTACATTGGGAATGAGCTTGCTTACCATGAATTGATAACCCAAATTCCTTGTCACTATAGATATAAACCATTGTGTGTCACTCCATTACAGATAAATCTTACCAACTCTTCCTTTGTTGGTTCATGGCTTCGGATACGGGCTGCATTACAGGGTGCACTACTATCTCATAATGCTTCATCAGACATTCATCAGTTAGCTTTACTGCTTCAAGAACTGAGAAATATTTCGACTGATTTTTCGAATCATCAAACTGCTGCCTTTAATATTGCTAATTATCTCAAGCATTTACAATTTTTACAGTGGTTATTCAGCTGGATAGGTCCTGTTGCCATATTATTTCTCCTTTGTATTTTTGGCCCCTGCTTGATACGGTTTTTGATATCCCTAATGAAGACTGCCTTGATCAACATCAAGGCAGATACCATGTCTCTTATTCATCGCACTCCTCATTCAGTACCAATATAAATATTTATTATCCACCGTTTTACATCTCATCTTTCCTGGTGAAAGCGACTGCAGGCAGCGCTTTCTCTAAGGATTGAGGCCTTCTACCAGAAATGCCCTATGTTACTGCAAAATAGAAAGAAGAACGCACATCACCAGTGCTTGTACTTATAACTACATTTTTTGTGTGCTAGAATAGTTAAAATTATATTTTATAGAGTTATTTAAGAATGCATTCAAATTTTATATTAGTTGGTTATTTAAAAATTCTTAAAAAATTTATATAAGAGGTTCCTCAAGACATTCTAATTGATTCTAAAAGTTATTTTTTCTTTACCAGTCTTAATTGGTTCATTAAAAAACATAATAATATGTGTAGTTAAACTTCAATGAGACATTTTCACATCTCTCTACTGGCCTGGAGGGATAGGAAAATGTTCCTATATTCTGGGATTGATGCCGGCCAGGGCATCAATCACATCTTGGTTAAAAATGATTGTTTTCTGTGAGTTCGTACATATGTCTGTGTGTGTGTGTACTTAATTCAGATCTGAAATAATTTTATTACTATAGGATATTAAGACTATGATTATTTCTATCCTGCCTCTTTTGCTATATATGCTTGCTGCAAAAATATGCTATCAAAGGCTGACCCTCGTGCTCTTCTCCAGAATCCCAGAGAACGACCAAAGATGGACACTACCCCTGTCTAAACAAAAAGGGGGAATTGCTCTGGACCCAGCTCTGGACCTTGGCCACCTATGGGTTAGGAGACGCCTGGGGGTGTGAACCCGCCCACATGGGTTCTGGGAACGCCCCAGTAACAGGAGTGGCTCCGCCCATGAGGGAGGAACAGGGGAGGAGCAGAGGACTATATAAGGGATGGGACTGGGGAAGAGGAGAGCCATTTTTCACTGCTATGTAAGCAATAAAGACCTGCTTGTTAGACTGCAACCTGGTGTTCTGTCCAGTTATTGCCCTCCTTCCCCAAAGGAGGGTCCGTGTGTCCGAAGACCGACGGGTCCGTGACGTCCGAAGACCAGGGAAAGGTATGTATCCAGGCGAAGGCTCGGGATAGGTCCCCGAGCAACAAGCGAAGGTAGCCAGTCAACAGTAGGTGATTGTAAAGTCCTAAGTCAATGTGTAGAATACCAATCTAGAAGGAGGATGCCAGTTATTCCAATGAATATGTAAAGAAGCTAAATCAAATGCTTCTTTTGCAACATAAGAAGGTGAACTGGGGGGAAAGTGGGTCTCAAGATGGGAATGGTGTAACCATAGCCAGGAAGCAGAACAATTACTCTCTGGAACAGAAAGTATAAGCTCTAGCCAAAAAAACTCTTGAGTAGAGAGCACCAGACTCTTTCCTTCACTGAGTCAACTTCTAGCCAGCTTCTTAAAGGATATAAAAGCATTATGCCCTAAGGTCATTTTAGATTTTTCAACTGGCTTTCATACTTCAGAGCTGAATGTTGCCAGGAAAATGGGCTAATGAACCAGAAGCGTATGTGGCAGAGCAATGCAGTTGTGAGAGCCCAGCTATCTGAATGCCTTTACCTCAGTGTTTCTGTTTGTGTTCCTCATTGATAAGTGTCTAGAAATCTTATATGGACTATTCTGAAAGCTTCTATAGCTCTTAATGCACCTCATATAACAAAGAACTTTAGAGGCTGAAATGATAACTGTCACAAAGCCAGTGATCAACCTTTCATTTATTCATTCAGCAGTTATCAAGCCCTATGTGAGTCTTTCCTTCTAATGTTTTTTTTAAGATTTTGCAAGACAATGGGGTTAAGTGGCTTGCCCAAGGCCACACAGCTAGGTAATTAAGTGTCTGAGGCTGGATTTGAACTCAGGTACTCCCGACTCCAGAGCCGGTGCTCTATCCACTGTGCCACCTAGCCACCCCCTTTCCATCTGTTTTCAGTTGTGCCTATTCCCAAGGTCATGGGACCCTGACAAACTCCTTCACTTGTAGACCTCCTGGTTCCTGATCCGTTATCTGTATCCTGATTATAATCTACTTGCTGTTTGATTTCAGAATATTGCCTTGTTTTTTTCCAAGTCTATGTAATTCTGTCCTTTGTCCTGAACTTATTATTCACCTGTACCTATCTGAATTTTTCTATCTACTTATCCCTCCAGCTTCTTCTACACCACTTTCCTCAAATCTGTCTCACCTTGACCCTGTGGGGTTCACTTGCCACCCATAATCCAGACTTTGAGGGAGGAGGGAGAGTTTGGTGAGGGTGACACAATGTTTCTCTAATGATTCATTTCAATTGGATTTCCCAATTTTCTTTTGCAGTGGAACTTGGAACGAAGGATAATCTTATGCCAAGAAATTCATTCTGAGATAGTAAAAAATTCCAAGAAGGATGGTTCTTTATGACCTTTGAAGAATATGATTCATATATAAAAATGATTTCAAAAGGACCATAAAAGCTCGATCCCCAAGTGATTCTGTCTCTTTATGAGTTCTCAAATATGCAAATACAGACTGGAGTTGATACAGTTGATCCCTAGATACTGTACCATCCACATCAATTCGGCCAGAAGGAAGAAGGAACTGACTCCACTTTGGAAATTGGCCTGAACTCACTCACACTCAAGCTCAAATATTTGCTTTTTGTCTATGTAAAGACTAATGGGGGGGGGGGGACAGTTAGGTGGTGCAGTGGATAGAGCTCCGGCCCTGGAACCCCAAGTACCTGGGTTCAAATCCAGCCTCAGACACTTAGTAATTACCTAGCTGTGTGGCCTTGGGCAAGCCACTTAACCCCATTTGCCTTGCAAAAACCTAAAAAAAAAAAAAAGACTAATGGGAGTTCAGATCCTAATGAATACCTCTTATATCTGAATAGACTGTTGGTTTTAATTCTGGAGAAAGGGAAGGGAATATTAAGAATCAATGTATTCATAGAGGAACCTTCAACTTAGCCTGATTACAATCAAAGTACTAGACAGAAATAGTTTATAGAAAACTAAATATTAATACCTAAAGTTAGAATCAGATGAGAATGTTATCACAGTATTATGGACTAATTCACTTCCAAGATGCTCAAATTAGACAAGAATTATAGTAAAACACTTTTAAGAAGAAAAATATAATACCCCCTGCCTATTTGAACATATTTTGTATTTTATTCTATGATGTTATACAGTATTATATCAAAATGTTCTATATGAACAGTTCATTAAATTCCCTATCCTGAATGTGTTACTCATCACAAAATTTCTAATGCAATAGATTGTATCTTTCTTCAGTACTTGGGATCCTAAGGGACCATATCCATTTAATATTTGAACTATCTTCCATCTCCATCTACTCACACTCCTCCAATAAAATTTAAATTCTTCGATGACAGGGTCTCTTCTTTGACCTTGCATATATGGTTGGGTTGCATTGGATTGGACTGAATAGTCCCAAACTTTACCTTCAGGAAAACTTTTCACCTGGGGAGACTCCGAGTTCCTAGAAGAGGTTTTAAGAACAGCTACAAAAAGACAGGAGAGAAACCATGATCTGGCCTCACCTCACCCAGTCTCAAGCCTTCTAGTTTAGGCGCTTTTACAGATTTTATTCCTGAAAATCTCATCTCTCAGTCTTAACCTTAGGGCATTTCCTTTTATATCAAAAGTAGGTGTGGGGACAGCTAGGTGGCACAGTGGATCTAGCACCAACCCTGGAGTCAGGAGTACCTGAGTTCAAATCTGGTCTCAGACACTTAATAATTACCTAACTGTGTGGCCTTGGGCAAGTCACTTAATCCTATTTGCCTTGCAAAAAAACCATAAAAAATAAGTAGGTGTGGAGAGGGGGTGGAACCAAGATGGCGACAAGAAGGTCTTAGGAGCTCTCTGATAAAATTCATAAGCTAAGGACTCTAACTAAAATTTCGAGAGACAGAATGCACAAAGGGACCCAGTGAGGCAGTTCTCCTACTCAAGGTAACCTGGAAAAGAGCAGAAAGGCTCTGCTCCCCTGGGTCAGAGGGGCGGCCCGCAAGAGGGGTGGCCCACCAGAGCCAAAGAACTTCAGCCTCCCAGAGGCAGCCCCAGGGCGCTGGGAGCCGAGGCTCACAGCAGTGGGGGAGTCTCCTGAGCTGCACCCCGAGGAGCACCGGGCACAAAGTGGAGGAACAGGGGGACCTTTGCCAGAGTGAGCACTTGGAGCCCAGCCTTCAGGGCACACAGCCAGCAGCTTGGTCTTTCAGCAGCCCAAAGCCAGAAACAGAAGCAGGCGGAGCCAGTAAGCAGGAGCCCCCAGGGCATGAGCCCATTGAGCTGAGGGAGGGGAGTGAAGAGAGAGAGACTGAAGAGTTCTTCTGTCCTCTGCCCCTGGAACAGGACTCTGGGGCTCTGAAAACATTCAGATCCTGATCGCAGTCTAGCCCCACCCCATAGAACAACAGGGCCCCCCCCACCTCAGCCCTGTGGCAGAGGGGGAAGCTTATGGTCATTCACAGACCAGGAGGGAGGACAGAGCCTCACACACTGAGACCCTTGTGGGAGTGTCCCAAAAGCTCAGGAAGCACCCCAAAAACAGGCCCAGGCTGGGAAAATGAGCAAGCAGAGAAATAAGTGGAAGACTATTGAGAAATATTTTGCAAATGAGCCCAAGAAGGATCAAAATACTCAGTCTGAAGATGAAGCCCAAGCTCCTGCATCTAAAGACTCCAAGAAAAACAGAAATTGGGCTCAGCCTATGACAGAGCTCAAAAAAGACTTTGAAAATCAAATGAGGGAGTTGGAAGAAAAATTGGGTTTAAGAAAGGAGAGAGATGCAGGAAAAAAACATGAAAATGAAGTCAGCAGCCTAGTCAAGGAAATCCAAAAAAATGCTGAAGAAAACAGCATGCTAAAAACCAGCTTAGGTCAAATGGATAAAACAGTTCAAAAAGTTATGGAGGAGAAGAATGCTTTAAAAAGCAAAATTGGCCAGATGGAAAAAAAGATAAGAAAATTCTCTGAGGAGAACAAATCCTTCAGACAAAGAATAGAATTCAGGGAGATTGATGAATTTACCAGAAATCAGGAATCAATACTTCAAAACCAAAAAAAATGAAAAATTACAAGAAAATGTGAAATATCTCATTGAAAAAACAACTGATATGGAAAACAGACTTAGGAAAGATAATTTAAAAATTATTGGAATACCTGAAAATCATGATCAGGAAAAGAGCCTTGACATCATTTTCAAAGAATTACTACAGGAAAATTGCCCTGATATTCTAGAAGCAGAGGGCAAAATAGAAATGGAGAGAATCCACAGATTCCCCGAGAAAGAGATCCCAAAAAACCAACCCCTAGGAATATTATAGCCAAGTTCCAGAACTCCCAAGTCAAAGAGAAAATATTACAAGCAGCCAGAAGGACACAGTTCAAATATCTTGGAGCTGCAGTCAGGATCACACAGGACTTAGCAGCAGCTACATTGGAAGCTCATAGGGCTTGGAATACAATATACCAGAAGACAAAAGAACGTAGAATGCAGCCCAGAATGAACTACGCAGCAAGGCTGAATGTCCTCTTCCAGGGAAAAAGATGGACCTTCAATGAACTAGGGGAATTTCAAATGTTCCTTTCGGAATGGCCAGAGCTGAACAGAAGGTTTGATCTTCAGATACAGGACTCAGGTGAAGCATGGAGAATGGAGGAGAGGGGGGAAATATGAGGGACTTAATGAGGATGAACTGCATGTATAGAAAAATGATACTGATAATATTCATATGAACCTTCTCAGTTAACAGAGCAGGTAGAGGGAGCTTTTATAGTTGAAGCATAGGAGAAAGCTGAATTCGAAGATAAAATATGGTATAAAAATGGAGTCAATAGAAAAAAAGGGAAATGGAATGGGAGAAAGAAAAAGGAGTGGGGGAATAGTCCAAGATATTTCACATAATAAGTTTTTTTATTACAATGAGCTATTGCAATGATATGGAAGGGGGGAGGCAAGGGGGGAATGAGGGAACCTTTGTTCTCATCAGAGGTGGCTAGGAGAGGAAACAGCATATATACTCAATGGGGTATAGGCATCTGGAGTAAGGAGGAGGGGGGAGCGGGGGAAGGGGTAGGGATGTGAATAAAGGAGAGGATGGACCATGGGGTGAGAGTGGTCAGACATAACACATTTTCTTTTTTACTTCTTGCAAGGGGCTGGGATTGGAAGGCCTGTCCAGGACCATAGGGCCAGGTGGATTCTGGGCCTAAGGGGTGGTATGGGGGCTCAGGGCTTCTTGGCCCTAGGACCAGGGATCTGCCTGCTGTGCCACTCAGCAACCCTACAGCATAGTCAAGAGTGAAAGGAGAGAGAAAATATAGTACATGGTAGTGGAGAAATAAGAAAGGAGGGAGTTGCGATCAGCAATGGCAATGTTGGAAAAATATGGAAGTAACTTTTGTGATGGACTTACCATAAAGAATGTGATCCACCCGTGACAGAGTTGTTGGTGTTGGAACAAAGACTTAAGCACATTTTTTGTTATTATTATTTGGGGGAGGGTGCAGGGAAATTGGGGCTGGGTGGCCTGCCTGGGGCCACATAGCAGGGTGATCTTTGGGTGTCTGGGGCCGGATTTGGACCCAGGTGCTCCTGGCTCAAGGGCCAATGCTCTGTCTGCCACCCAGCCACCCCTACTATTATTATTATTTTATTTTATTTTGAGTCTTTTTTTTCTTCTTTTTGGTTTTTGCAGGGCAGTGGGGATCGGGTGGCTTACATGTCACATGGCTGGGTCATTGTTTGGTTTACGAGGCTGGATATGGACTCGGGTGCTCGTGGCTCCAGGGCTGGTGCTTCGTCCATTGCGCCACCTGGCCATACCTACAATTATTACTATTATTTTTTTTAATTTTAATTTTTTTTCTCTCCCCTTTACTTTTTTTGCCCAAGCAAGTCTATCTATATTCATGGGGGGGAGGGGTATTTTGTTTACCTGTAAACAAGAATATTTTATTAATGTAAAAAAAATTGTACAAAATGAGAATAAAAAATAAATTAAAAAAAGTTTGTCAGAAAAAAAAAGTAGGTGTGCCAAGGAGCCAGATTGTGTGGGAATTTCACCTTCTTCTTTGGATCAGGAAAAGAGGCGGTAGGACTGAAGTTTTCTCCTTTGCTACCCCTCCAACTTCAAGTATTGAGAAAGAGTCACACTTACCCCACACTTACTTGCAGCATTGCCAAATATCTCTCACCCTCCCTATTTACCAGCCTCTCCAATGTCCAGAAACCTTTTCTTGTTTAGACTATAGTAGCCTTTCTGCCCCTATATCCACTTTGACTTTACCAGTTTAATTTCTTACAAAGAGCAGTTTGGACATACCTTAGGAACAGACTCTTAGTCAGTCTCCATTCTTATTCACCTTCAGGACTGGAGGCACCAACAGTGACCTTGTTGTGATTTTTCCTTAGGGAGAATTTCCCTTGGGGAGACTGTCCCTAAGGACTTCTAACTGCCAGAGACCCACATTGTGATGTCACTGAATTCTAGGGCTGGAGGGGTCTTCTGTTGCTCATCTTATCCAGCCTCCTGACTCCAAACTCAGCCCAAAGAGACAAGCCTTCGTGGCATTGCACAATCCCCTCAACAATATCAAAGAACATTTACTCAACATCCACTAGTGAAAGACATTTGAGGACCATTGTAAGTCAAAGAAAGCGGGATCTTTGGAGATTGTTTGAAACTTCAGTGAAGAGGGAGAATTTCTCCAAACATACATAACATGGTACTCACTATCTGAGAGTATCACCCCAAGATACCAAAGGACTAACAGATAGTAGACAGAGTAATGATAGTCCCAACCACAAAATGAGACATTTTTGGATGTGGCAAATTATGGATTCATTTTGCTTGAGTATGCTTGTTATAAGATTTGCATTTTTCTTTTTTCACTTGAAGAGGAATGAGAGAGGAACTAGTAATAATATTGACAAGGCAAAAAGAAAGAAAAAAGAAATAAGGTCCTGGAAACAATTTCTTAAATGTACAAAAAGGAATAAAAATTCAGATAAGCAGTACAAGCAGAACACATATGAAAGTGGCATGTTACATTTATTTTTTTATTATATTAGGCTCCAAGTTGTCTTCTTCACTTCTTCCCAACAATACTGCATTAGAAAAGGCCAGCATTTGACATATATATATATATATATATATATATATATATATATATATATATATATATATGGAACTGCACAATATATATTTTCAAATTTCAGTTCTTTCTCTGGAGGTAGATAACATTTTCCACCATAAATATTTAGTAGTTTTCGAATTATCATATTATTCAGAGTAATTTAGTCATTCACAATTACCCTTTGAACAACATTGCTGTTTTATAATATTCTCTTGGTTCTGCTCATTTTACTCACCATTTATAAGACAAATTTTTCCAGGTTTTTTCTAAAACAACATGCTCATTATGTCTTATAGCACAGTGGTAAATCACATCATGATATAGTTTTTAAAAACAAGAAATACATCAATTCCCCATAGGCTTCATATTGACTTAGAAAACCATATATTTAGATACAAAATCCATGGAAATGGATTCCTTTTCTGATGTTTGTTAAATTCAGAAGAAAAATATTTTAATAAAAAATGTGGAAATAATAAACAAGTGAATGATAGTTGTTTGTAATCTGTATTCTCAAGCATGATTTCAAGAAATAATTTAAAACATACTCCTCTTTCCTTCAATGGTAACAAAATGGAGTCAGAAAGGCACCATCCTCTTTGATTCAGTTGGTGATAGACTTATTGATGAGAAAAAGGAAAAAAATTATTCAGATCTCCTCCTGGAAGAAATACTTTTATGAGATCTGTCAAAGCAGTATTAGACTTCTTTTTTTTAGGGGTTTTTTTTTTTTGCAAGACAAATGGGGTTAAGTGGCTTGCCCAAGGCCACACCACTAGGTAATTATTAAGTGTCTGAGGCCAGATTTGAATTCAAGTACTCCTGACTCCAGGGTGGGTGCTCTATCTACTGTGCCACCTAGCCACCCCAATATTAGACTTCTTAGCATTATAAGTTATATTGTTCCTTCATTTACTTATAAAAAGACAGTGACAAGAACAACACCTATCAGCTAGAGGGTGTTATGATTAAGTTACTTGAGAACAAGATACTTATTAATTTTTATAAACCAAGGTATCTAATGCATTGATTAATCTTAAACTATATAAATGATGAAATTGCTCAGCAATTAATCCTAGTAGCCTGGCCCAGATCTTTCTAGAGACAGAGAAACTATTAAAATTACTGGTTGGTTTGGTGAGTTTTGGTAACTTTGTTTTTTTCTTGTAGGCAAGGGACCCGTGAGTGCAATCACTCTTTCCTCCCATTTTCTTAGCTTGGCATGGCATGAGAAATGCAAAGGAAAGGGAGAAAAGATCTCCCTCAAATATCTTCTATATAAGAAAGAAATAAAGGCTAAAATAATTAGAAGGCCTTATAAGGCTAATGTCACAATTTCAAAGGTTTGAAACAACCGATTTTGTGGCCCATGTTGGCAAGCTCTTTGCCTTAAAGGGGTTTTAATTGACAGGAATATTTTAAAGACTGGAAAGGTTCTAGCCTCTCTCTTTCTGCAGGATTGATTCTCATTTGACTATAATGAAGACAGATCTATGTTCACTGTTCTGAGCTGCTGTGGAAATGTGTATAAGTCCATATGTACTTTTCAGACACCATGCAGAAGTCCTTGAAAAGCAATATGGCAAAGTGAATGGAGAACTGGCTTGGTTCAGAAAGAATTGCTGTTTACTTGTTCAGGCATGAATGACTCTTCATGACCCCATGGGTCACACTATCCATGGGGTTTTCTTGGCAAAAATACTGAAGAGGTTAGCCTTTTCCTTCTTCAGGGAATTTGTCCAAAGTCAGACACAGCTAATAAAAGTAATTGGAACTCTTCTGACTCCAGGCCAGGATTGTATCCACTGAGCCTCAGGAAATGAAGAACACCTGAATTCAAATCATATATTGGTAGTGTGATACTTGGAAAATTTTTTTAGTCTCTTATGTATAATTCCCTGCCTATCCTGCCCTTCGCTAAGAGCAAATTGTCTCAATTTGTAGACATTTGTAGAGGGAATTCCTCCCTGGGAAGCTACATCCATCCAACCCATAACCTTCAAAGCCCATTCATGTGGAATTATTACATTTTATTATCATGCTCCTTAGTAATATGGGCTATGTTGTCATCATAAATATTAAATTCTTTATTTAACCCTTGACAAGTTTTTGTTTGCTGATAGGGCCCTGAATAGTTAAAAGGTTGGACACCTTTGCTCCCTATATAGCTAACATCACAGATAAGCACCAAAAATACCAGTCTTTATTGTATTGTTTTGTTAATCATGTTTGTTACTAGATCGATGTTGTTTTGCCAATAATAAATGTGTTTGTTTTTTAAAATCAATGAACATGTTGAGATAAAATTTCCTTAAGTATCTCCTTAAACCTGGTCATGAGTAGGAAGATTATGAAATTCAGATTAAGTAGAGCATCAAGAGAAGTCAGATTGGGAAGGAGACTGAGAGGTTGGAAAAATATTATTTATGATTATTTTATTATCAATTTTCTCTGGCTGCCCCTCATATTTGGAAGGCTCTCCTACCCTCTTCAGGAAATTTTCCCCAACTTCTTTGAATTCTAATGCCTTCCATCTATTCATTTTTTCCTATTTATCCTGTACATAATTTATTTGGTATATATTTGTTTCCATGTTGTCTCTCCCATTAGGCTT
Organism: Macrotis lagotis; assembly: GCF_037893015.1. Taxonomy (NCBI): domain Eukaryota; kingdom Metazoa; phylum Chordata; class Mammalia; order Peramelemorphia; family Peramelidae; genus Macrotis; species Macrotis lagotis. The sequence continues at coordinate 575,247,901 of NC_133658.1, forward strand.
TAAACTCCTTGAGGACATGAAATATCTTTTTTTTTTGGTTTTTTTCACAACAATGAGGTTAAGTGACTTGCTCAAGATCACATGGCTAAGTATTAAAGAGACTGAGGTTGAATTTGAACTCAGGTCTTCCTGGCTCCTACTAATCCCAGGAATTATCTTTTGACATTTTTTTGTATCACTGAGCATAATGCTTAATACGCAGTAGACATTTAAAAAAATTGATTGATTGGAAATCAGGATTAGTCCCCTATACTTTGATAGGATTTCTAATATTCCACAGGAAGTAAATCAGTTCTCGGAAATCTTTGGTTTGACCATGAACAAAAGGGGGATAATAACTATTGAATATCTATATTTCCCCTCCTTTCTTTTGGATTTGGATTCACATAGTATTTATTTTCTATTTACCTTGTTGTTTCCCCCTCAGTACAGTTTAAGTTCTTTGAGGGCATAATGCTGAAGCATAGTGCCTGGAATTGAGTAGGTACTTGATAAATGATTCCTAAGGACAGGGACTTTTGACTTTCTTTTTGTTTTGTTTTTGTCTTTGCATCCCTGTCATCTAGCACAGTGTCTGACCCTGGGCACACAGTAAGTACTGAATAATTGCTTTTTAGTTGCATTTTATTAAAGTAGAGGATTCCCATGGTTAATAAGCTTAAGTTCGATGAAGTTCCAGCAAAAGGAAACTGAGAAAGAGCAATATTGAGTTCCTGTGTCTCTTTCACAAAATTCTACCTGGCATATAGAGGCATTCTTCTTAGTCCTGTTTATATTTCATGAATACCAGTGGAGTACTTAGGTTATATATTTATAATCCCTCTCACTCTCATTGCCTACTGTCAGATTTAGAGCTGGAAAGGATCTTAGAAGTCCTATTATTCAATACATTCATTTAACAGATGGGAAAACTGAAACCAGGAGAAATCAAATAACTATCTACAGTATCAGAGAAAGATTCAAACCCAAGTCTTGACTTCAAATTCAGTACTTCTCTTTTCATGCCCATTTTCAACCCCAATTTCTGATCACACTTTTTCTGGATGATTAAATATTGTAATGTCACTAATAATACTGCGCCCACATTCACAGTAAGAATTTTTCTAATCTGACTTGTCTCCCTATTTAGCTGGGATCTCATACACAGCTTTCTTCATTTAGCTTCCTGGCAACCTTCAGCTGTGTATCAAATCTGCATAACCAACACATACTCTTAACACTACTGTGTCTATTTTGTTAGATACAAAACACAAAAAAATGCATATAGATGTGACTCCTTGCAAATCTATACACATTTCCCCTAGGTCTTTTCTGTGTACAGTAATTCTTTCATTCATTAATTTTTTTACACAAATTCCTCAAGTTACCAATCTCTCTTTCCTTTTACTCTACTTTATTGAGTCACTACACTCCATTAGGGAAATGGCATATTTTATTTTCCTGTCTTTTCTTCTCAAAGAGTCTATGTAGAATTTACATATCTTCCTTCTTGATTCAGTGAAATGCTCTTCCTCCTTTCTAATACCAATTCTTTCAGATCTTTTTGATCTTATCCCCTCCTCTTTCCTCTCAATTATACTATGCCTCTTTTCTTTAAAAAAAAAAAACCACAATATTTATTTTGCCTGGACTTGTGATTTCATCAGGGTAGGGAACTTTCTTAACTGCTGTGGCTTAGCATCAGAGTCACTGACATTGACACATATTGACTGCTTGAACCCAGACAAGCTAGTTAACCTTTCAGTACCCTTAAGCAAATCTCTAAGACTATAAGTTATAGATAACTGAAGATCTGCATTGGTAGAGAGACTTCCTAGGTCAAGAATTCCTTTTATCAAAAAAAATCACAGGTCCAGACCAGACCAAAAATGATTACAATTAATTAGTGTAAACTTCTGGTTTTGCCTTTCTTTTTAACTTTGCATTATTTTGTAAAGGTCCTTTCATAATTCTTTATATTCATTATGGTTGTCAATCTCAGTTTCATTATCATATTCCATTATGTTAATACTACACAAGGTATCTAATCATGTTCCTTCTTTTGTACATTAAGATTATCTTCATATTTAATTTGAATTTTTATTGATATCTTTTTGGCTTTTAAATCATCTGTATTTCTCAATAAGTCTCTTTTAAATCAAGAATTTTAAAAGAGAGAAAAAAAAAAACCAAGCCTTCTACCAAGTGCAGTATTATATATTGCATTACATAACCTCAGATCCTCACCTCTTTCTTCTTTGGGGTCAAGTTTGGTCATTGTAATTAACTACAGGGGGCAGTTAGGTGGTGCAGTGGGTAGAGCACTGGCCCTAGAGTCAGGACAACCTGAGTTCAAATCCAGCCTCAGACACTTTATAATAATTGCCTAGCTGTATGACCTTAGGCAAGTCACTTAATCCCATTGCCTTAAATAAATAAAATTTTAAAAATTAAAATTAAATTAAAAGTAATTAACTACATTCAGTTTTGATTACTTTATTGTTGATCTTTCCATTCATAGGTTTGTATATTTGTATGTTTGTATATTGTGTTTTGTTTGCTTCATTTTCTTTTATTCATGCAAGTCTTTCCATGCTTCTCTGTAGTCACTAATATTCTTATACCACAGTAATATTGAGATATCATAACTTATTTACTCATTTCATCAGTAGACATCTGCTTTGCTTACAGTTCTTTGCGACTATAAAAACTATTATTATAATAACATTAACATATAATTTTAAGATTTAAGATATATAATATATAATTTATACATTCTATCTCATTTTATCCATACAACAATCCTACTAATAACATATAGGATCTTTTACTTGTACTTTTTGTAATTACAAATAATACTATTATAAATATTTGAAAATATCTTATTCAAATACACCAGAATAAAGTATATGATTATTTTTTATCATTTTTGCTGCAAGCCTCTCCAGAGTTCTTTTAGTTTCTAATGTTTTGTAGCTTCACCAGCAATGACTTAGTATGGCTGTTTTTGACCTGGTCCTTTCAGCTTAACATTGAGCTTTTAATTGCCTTGCTATTTTCAGATCCAAAATATTACAAAATTATTCACATTTGAATTCCTTTGATGAATGAGGTCAAGCATTTTAAAAATATGTGATTGTACTTTATATTTATATTTATATTGTACATATACTTTACATTTAAAGTGATAAACTCTTCGCATTTTCTGTTAGAAATTGAGATTTCAAATCTGTTATCATGTATCTTTTTCTTATATTTTCAGTATTCTTTCTTTCCTCTTCTCGTCCAACATTTTCAAGTCTCTCCTTTCTGTTATCTTCAAATTTCTCCAAAGAGAGTCGTGCATGAGATACATTGCCTCACTTCAGTAATTTCTGGTAAATGGCGCATCTGCTCCTATTGTCCCCTTGGCCAGGGTTTCTGATTGCTTTTTTAGCAATTAGCATATGTAGATTTATCTTATGAGACAAACATCCATAAAAGCACACAAGCAAAGTGGAAAGTATTTGTGTATGATTCACACTGTACTAGTAGTATTAAGTATAATTTTTAATTATTATGTCAGAATCTGCATTCAAAAGAAAACTGTCCTTCTAAGTAGTTGTCTTGGGATATTCTATATTTTTAACATACTCAAAATATTTCTAAGTATTTTATCATTTAATATTACTTTCTCAGTCAACTGTATAGAACAAAATACACCACATTTTATAATCAGAAATATATTCAACTTTATCATGTGGCTTACTAGATTTGGGTCCAAATAATTTTTGGCTGTTTAAAAATAATTTTTGACTGTTTAATTACCCTCTATAAGTATTTCTTACTTGTCAAAAAACTTGGATTCTAGAATGGAGAAGGAAGAAAGGACCAAAGGAAAATAAAGTTGGATTATCATTGACAGGACAATTGGTCCTGTCAAATATATATTCGGATTTGCCATTCTGAACCTAGACTGTGTGCCAGGAAACAAATGAAAGGTTAAATGTTCAATTCAGCAATGATTTTTTTGGTGTAGCTAGTATATAAAGATAAGCTAAGCTCTGAGAATATAAACAAGAAAAAGGCCTTGACTTCAAGGAGGCTACATTCTGAAACTGGCAATTTAATTATAACTTTAGTTTGGGGAACATATATTTTTATCTAAATTAGGTGTGGTAAATTTTTAAACTATTTTTAATAATGTAATAAATTATAGGTTTATTAGTTTGCCCATTTGGGGGGGAATGAATTATTACAAATAGCTTCATATTTCCCTCAGATTCAATTACCAATTGTCTTTAAATTTTCTGAACATAATTTATTATCTAAAAGTAATTTGTATCAGTAGTGATGGAAAACATTTTCTAAGATTTGCAGTAGAAACTAAAAACATATGCAAGAATTTTGAATCATGTTTAAGACAATTCCCTTATTTTAAGGGTTCCATGAGGAATTTAATTGCAAAATTCCACTAGCCAAACATTTGTTCATTTCAATCAAAAAAAAAAATCTCTTCTGAAGTCTACCACAGCAAGTAATTGTTCTAGAATTATCCTATCCTTATACTAAGTATATTAAGTATAACCTTCTAAAGAAACTGCTTCAAAAGGCACAGCTTTTTTTTTTTGATACACCTTAAGGTTTTTTTTATTTTGTTTTGTTTTCTAACCTTATCAAATTACTTATTTCTTCCTGGTTATAGGTGAAGCAGGAAATTCTATAAACTTCTAATAGATATAAGGTAGAAGTTCAGAGCTGTCTTGAGTTTCTCTAATATTAGTTACATGGAACATTTTTTTCATGTTTACTGATAACCTGTTTGTATCTGACCATTTACCCATTAGAGATTGATTTTTCAAAATTCAAATCAGTTCTCTCTCTCATATATCTATGACAAAATCTCCAAAACTACAGAATCCACACATTTGTGGAGAGAGAGAGAGAGAGATGCTTCCCTTCTAGTCTCAGCTACATCAGATTTGCTTAAAACATTTTTTGTAATTAAAATTATTTTATATTCTATGATCTTCTGTAGCCTTGTCTTCTATTTATGAATCTGGAGGAGGGCAGGTGAGTCAGTGGAACTCTTGAGCCAAAAAGAGTTCAAATCCTTCCAAGATATTTACAAGTTTTGGTTCAATTTCCTCAGCTATACAATGGGGACAATAAAGCATCTACCTGGCAGGACTTTTGTTGAACTAAGTCAAATAATATGTATTGTGTATAGGCTATAGATACACATGCTTATTCCCCACCCTTTTTATGTAGAACATTTATCCTATTATCTCCATTATGTGCCTGTCTCAAATCCCTTCTTATTCCAATCCATCCTACATTCAACTACCAAAATTATTTTTCTCAGGACCAATCATATCACTCCACCACATCTATATTTGGCATTCAAAGCCTTTCATAACAAGTACTTTTCTAACCCTCTTTTATATTACTCCCCACCAGTTTTTTTAATCCAGCCATTCTCCTGGCTAGTCTATAAAATATTCTATATTTCTTGGGTTCAGGTATTTTCTCCATCTCCCATAGCTGCTCTCTCCCTCTTCAACTTTGCCTTCTGACTTAATCTACTTTAAGTCCCAATCAAAATACCATCTTTTATAGGAACTTTCCCTATCCCTCTTAATTCTAGTGCCTTCCTTATGTTATTTTCTACTCATCCTGTCTATATATATATTGTTTATGTGTATTTGTTTGCATGTTCTTTCCTCTATGGGGAAGTTAAGTAACACAATGAATAGAGCATTGGGCTTGAAATCACTCACTTTCATGAGTTAAAATTTGAGTTCAGATAATTTCTAGCTTGGACAAGTCACTTGAGCCCTGTTTGGCTAAGTTCCTCAAACGTGAAATTAGCTAGAGAAGGAAATGGCAAGCTGCTTCAGTATCTTTGCTTAAAAATAAAAATCCAGGGGCAGTAAGGGGGGCACAGTGAATAGAGCATCAGCACTGCGGTCAGGAAGACCCGAGTTAAAAGTTTCAGACAATCTTTCCCCCATTCCTTGAGGGGTGGAACTGCTTTTTGTCTCTTTTTGTATCCACAATGTCTGGTTCATTGATATCAACTTATCTCCACCTTATTATATTTGTAGAGGTTCTTGCTATTGTTCGTTGATTTCCGCAGATTCCACAAGATTTTTTCAAAAGGGATATGTTGCATTCATTTGAGTGACATTGAACACATAATTGGAATCTATAACTTCTCTTGTATCTTGGACCTCATGTTTCACTAATTTTGTTTTATAAACATTTACATCATTAAAATATTTTATAATAACTTGTTACCCTCCTCCCCTTTTGGCCTTTCTATTTGGTGTTCTCATATAAATACATATTTGAGACTAGGCATCTTCAACCTTTTTGATTTGGAAGTATGGAAGTCCTGCTAGTTCAGAAGTCAGTGTAAACCACAGGGGGAGAGGACTAACTGCATCTAAGTCTCTAGTTTCTTTACTTTAGGCATAAAAGTTCTTCTCATCTATTCTTTAATTGCTGTCTTCTGACCCATTGAGTCCAACATATTCATGGATTATACTTCCTTACCTTCATGTGGTTTTTTCAGAATCAATGTTTTCTGCCTCTTTTGGAATGCTAGAGAATGAAAGTGAATTACTGCTATGAAGTAACTGGGCCTCAAAACCCAGATCTTGAAACACAAGCTTTTGAGGTCAGTGATAATGTGGCTATGTCCAAGAGACTGGGTATGCTTTCTTTGGGAAGTTGAGTAGCTTTAATTACTTAAATTCTCTAATGCTATTTCATGAAGATTTTACCTTGTATATTGTTTTAATTATTCTGATTTGGCACAATTTCCTTTTTTAAAGTATTTTTTAAGGTAGGAGAAATATGTGCTATTTATTATGTTGACAGTCATGTGTCAAGGAAAAAAAAATTTCCACTCAATAAAATCCTCTTTTCAATACCCAGTTCAATTTTTCCTTATTCCAACAAACCATTCCTCCAGTCAGGAGTGAAAAACTTCCTCCTAGAATATGTTATTCATAAAGGAGAATAAAAGAATAGTATTAAATATTGAGCATAGGAGGTGACAGCAAACATATTGCATGGTCAGGGGAAGGGGCAGAGAGGGAAAGTCAAGCATTGTAGTTCAGTGGTGTGAGGAATGGTTAATCATTTTCTCATAATTTTCATAAAACATTCTCTTTAAAGACCATCCATGAGGGTGGCTAGGTGGTGCAGTGAATAAAGCACCAGCCCTGGAGTCATGAGTACCTGGGTTCAAATCTGGTCTCAGACACTTAATAATTACCTAGCTGTGTGTCCTTGGGCAAGCCACTTAACCCCATTGCCTTGCAAAAAAAGAATTAAAAAAAAAAGACCATCCACTTTGTTTTCTCTGCAAACTTTCCCAGTCATTATCTCTTGGGATAGGAAAATTCCATTTCTTTTCAAGCTTTTCCCCTCCATTAGAAGTTAATAAAAATCACCTCTTATATTTGATTAGTATAAACCAATTTACTTAGACTCAAACATTCTGTTCCAGTTTCTAGACATAACAAAGTTAAATGACCAGAGCCTAGACAAGAGGACCAAGTACATTTGGCAATGATCTGAATGGCAAATACAGGTGCATATTTCCCTTCTCCTACAACAGTGTGTTTCCAAATGCAGAAGTCTTGGCAGTTACACAGTAACATATGCTCAATTATGTTCTTCACATTCTTTTAGGCACATTAGTTACCATTTGTCCCAGTTTCACCAAAACAAGGTATGATAGATTCTATTCTCCATGATCAGGTGATGGGACTGAGGTATGGAGTGGTTGGATTTCTTGCCCAAGTGTGCAATGGGTTCCTATTGCAGAGGTGATGTCCCAAGAGAAGAAGATGAAAGGTAACTGCAGGCCAGGTGCAACTTCTTCAGTCCAGCCCAGTGGACCCTCAATGAAGGATGTAAGCTTGGGACAGGACCAAGAATGAGTTAGACTAAATAGGGCAGGTTAAAAAAAGAGCCTTGACCTAGAGCTAAAGGAGCAGTCAGAGTTTTGTCTTCTTGGTCACCAGGTTGCTTGTGTTCCCCTTGATGTTGGAAGGCATTGTGTCCTCCAGACTATAGGCATCTTCTGCTTTCACAGGGATGTAGTAATAGCCCATAATGGAAAAGATGAGACAAACAATAAGCAGAAGACAGGAAAACAAGATAAATTCAGCCCACTGTGAAGAGAAAGACAGAAAGAAAAAAGCAATTTTAAAAACCTTTAGGGAACATATCAAGGTTCACTGAGGAATTGTGTGTATGGGTGTCTTGAGGAGGCATTTCAGAATACTCAGGGCTAGATCATTTTGTGAAGATGGAATGATTATTAAAATGGACAATGAGAATGCCCATTTTCTGAGGATTGAATCAAGATAACTAGTCTGATACTACAGTATAGGAATTGCTAGCTAGGTATTACAACTTTGTTTCCTTCTATCATATGTTGTATCAGGACCATGGGAGAAAATGAAATATTGATTTTTCTAAATATCTTGATATTAGAAGATGTGGATGGAGTTAATTTCCAGTTCAGTGACTACACCTCATGTATAATATTTACATTACCTGCCTCACTGAATTACAGTAAGGAATTTGTTTTGTAAATTGTAAACTAATACGTGGCTCAATATATTTAGAGCTGTGCTATTCAGTGTAGATATCAATGTAAATAGCAACCTTTCTTAAAGAGTTGTTGTTAATGAAAAATTCATCAACATATATAGACAGCATGGTGATGAGTCCCTGAACTTATGGTTGGTCTTTGGAGGACAGACATAGACAGTTCTTTATTCAACAAGTTCATAGTTTTGTAAAATAAACCAGAGTTCATATTTTGCTGGCATAGTTTTCATCACTCCAAGGACACCTATATACTATGATAACAACCCAAAATATAACAAAAAATGAGACAAAGTACAAATTTACAACCTTACCATTATTTTTTTAGTAAGGAGAGGATATGACCTCTTACTTAAAATACTTAAATACTTAACTATAATTCATACAGGGATTACAGTTGTAACCAGACATACATGGGAGAAGGAAAGGAAATGAGTTGTCCTCAGTTAGTTCCTATCACAGTGGAGACCCTCTGCTGGCCCCATTCTCCTTTCCATGCCCCTCAATCCAAATTCAATAGTCTTTCTACCATATTGAGTTTCCTGGAAGTTTTTACTTTTTAATTCTCCTTTTAGTTCTATGCTGATTAAGCATCTTCAAATTACCATAATTCAAAGATCTATGATTTCTATTGCCTAGGTATTTTCTGACCATTGTGATTTACATGACTGGAGTTTCCACCTATGTCTTTCAAATACTGTGCTGAGGTCACAAAAATTCAACACCTGATGACAAACTACTATTTCTGAACTTAATGAAATTGAAGCTTGGAAAGCAGACATAGATGGCAACTCTGGGTTTGCTTTCAAAATCTTCCTAGAGCAGTAGGATCTAACAAGAGTTTACATTGATGGCATAATCTTTGAGAACTAAAGTTTCTCACCTTACAATGTCTAGATCTGAGAGTAGAATTTCAGTGGGTGTATGAATGGATTCCCATATCTCTACCTAACTTCCATGGAGCTTCCTTGCTCTACTTCCTACCCAAAACCTCTCCTCCTTGGTTGAATGCAATTCATACCTGTACCAAAGCACTTGTCTGTGCCACAATAAGTACGATGATATTTCCCAAGGCCACTGTCAGGAGCCAGACTGCTTGTAGCACCGATTTCATGCTGAGGGGAGCCTAAAGAGGAAACAAAGAAGCTTGTAGTTTTCTCAGGATTATTCCCTCCCTAACTCCATTTCCAAGAAAGTGTAAGAGACTTTCCTAATATCAGTATCTTATCCTTATTGTATTCATCAATAATACTAAGTGATATTAGGAAAGTCTCTTAACACTACTGTGTAAGAGACAATGTTAAGTTCTTGTTGCATAGACAAAAACCAAACAATTCTTGCCTTTGAAGAGTTTTTATATTCTATTGGGGTATAAATCACTAAGCTTAGCTATCTTGTTGGTTCAAGAACTACATCTGCCTCTGAGAACATGAGTTACCGAGTCCTGTGGTTATGAAGAGTCACTTGAAGTTAACTCGACACTCTACCATTGTCATAGGTTGGTATTCTAAGGCCTAAGTGGAAAGAGGTCCTTGGCCTGTGTCCTTTACCTTGTTCAGGAAACGCAATTCAAATTAACAGTTCCCTGAATGATGCTCAAGGTTAACTGCAGATGACAAGAGTAGTCATAAATTAAAAGACATTGATTGCTAGAAGGAAAGCTATGGCAAATCTAGACAGATTATTAAAAAGTGACAAAGGTCTATATAGTCAAAGCTATGGTTTTTCCAGTAGTAATGTACAACTGTTCTCTGCTGAGAAGCACAGAATCAATGCTTTTGAATTGTGCTGAAAGAGACTTTGAGAGTCCTTTGGACAGCAAGGAGATCAAATCAAAGAAATTAATTCATGCTTTTCACTGGAATAAGCTTCAACAATTAATAGCCACCAGAATGAGAAGACAGGATTCATTGGATAAGATATTGATATTAGGAAAGATGGAAGACAAAAGAAAAAGGGGTCAAAAAAAGGATGTATCAAAAAAAAGGTAGAATCAAGGACACAATGAACATGATCTTGGACAGACCAAGAGATAGTGGAGAATAGAAGGGCCTGTGAGTGCTATGGTTCATCAGATCATGAAGAATCAGATTCAAGTGAATGACTGAATGACAAGAATCATGCTACTCCTATCTCTATAAATCTTTACATGAGACAGCTCTGAAAACTGGTCAGTCAGTCATTATTAGGTGACTGTGGGGCATTGTGCCAGTACTAATACTAATAAATAATAAAGATATGCAGTTTCATGTATGATCTTCTCATTCTTTTATACTATGAAAATGCTCCTATTATTTGATATTGGTTAAATTTAACATAAAAATGAAAAATATATTTTAAAAATACCTTACCTGAGAATAGGAGAACTCAAGCCCTGTGACAGAGAACATAACCTCAGCTGCCGTAACTAATATGTATTGAGGCAATTGCCATGCAATGGACATTTGATTGGGTGAAATATCTTCAGTTTTCCATGTCTGGAGACCCTTATCAGAACTCTAAGCAGGAAAGAAGGAAGGCATACCAATCAAAAGTATAAGCAAAACACCTCTTGACCCTTTTAAAGTCTTCTCCTAAATTTTTATTCTTTTCAACCTATTACTTTTTGTTTTTTTGGATTTTGCAAAACAATGGGATTAAGTGACTTGCCCACAGAGCTAGGTAAATATTAAGTGTCTGAGGCCAAAATTGAACTCAGATCCTGGACTGGTGCTCTATCCACTGTGCCACCTGGCTGTCCTTCAGTCTATTACATTCAAGGCCATCTTCAACTTCTACTCTGACAGATATCCAACAGGTCAGATCTAACAGGATCAGATTAGAAAATATAATAAAAATCAATGACTTATCTTCCCTCATATATATAAATAATTTTCCCAGGCCTCTATGACAAGAGCTTTGAACCAAAAGGCCAAAAGACCAAAGCTAAATTGACCCTTTTGCAATAATAGACAGCTGTTTCATTTCTTATCCTTCAAAACAAGTGTCTCAGTGACAGGGGTTTCAAGGAACAAAGAGACTCAAGTCATATCTAGGAAACAGCTGAAGGGGAATTCTGATTTCCAATCCTCACTCTACTGAGAACTATAAAATAACATCACCCCTTTATATCTTTAGTCCTAGAAATAGGTACATAACATGTAGAGACTTCAGGGGACTTTCAAGGGTTAGTATGAGCAATGAATGCCAATGGATGAATCTGCTTCCTGCATACATTTTATCTTTTTTGACTTGCTTACAGATCCTATCCTACTTCCACACAGCCTTCTTAGGGGAGGGAAAGTGAAGATAAGGAGGAACAGAAATGAGAAAGGGGAATGCTACCTACATTAGTAATAACAACTAAGTATGCTGCACCAAAGTCCAGCAAACCCAGATCCAAGAAGAAATCCTTGTGGCTTGTCCTACATTGCACATGATGGTATCTGTAGAAAGAGCAAAACAGGGATCACATATCCAAAATGACAGTCTCACAAAGATATTCCCTATTCTAGGAAAAGTAGATATTGCTCTCACTCATTCTCTCATACTCACTCCTTATCAATGTATTTTAAAAGAATCCAATAAAAACAAAAATAAATGATTAAAGTGCAATTTTTATTATATTTCTATACCTTGAGCTAGAATTTTTAGTGTCAAGGTACAAGATTCTTCAAATTGAACAAATATGAGGGGTAAAGGAGCCAGCCTGGTTATTTAATGGACAGTAGATCTTGAGGAGCACTCCAGTAAGATCCCTAAGTAACTGAAAAGTTGCAGAAATTTACTGGGCTCAGGGAGGGCAGTTCTGGCTGATAAACCATTAGGATGTGCAGGGAAAAGATTACTAAATGGAAATGTTTCTTCAGTCATAATTCTATTGTTGGAAGTTGCCATCTGGTTTCTGGAGGCCTGTCCAGAACTATGAACATGTAGGAAGGAAAAATGACTTGGGCCTTCTCTATTTAACTTTATATTCAAACTTATGGGAAGAACATAATTTGAAAACTCAAAGGCCAATCCACATCTCTTTCCATAACCAATGACTCCACATATGTCTCAACATTCTACCTATGCACAATGCAAATATTTGATAAAGTCCTGTAAAAATAATTCCCATGAAGATAAGGTTTCTTACTTTCCCCTTTCCACGGTTTTGTAGGCAGAGATGCCGTAGTCTTCACCAACACTGATGGAGACATCTCTGCTTAAGGTGAGGTTAACATCCTTTTCCAACATATTAATAAACCTATGAGTCAGGATAAGGTTGTTAGAACAGAATTATACAAACATCTGAAATGAATTCCCTAATATAGGAGTTCTTAACCTGGGTCCATGAGCTTGTTATTTTGTGACTTTTCTTTAAAATGTTTTGATAATTGTATTTTCCATAGAATTGGCTCTTTGTAATCCTATGTACTTTATATTATGATTTTTAAAATATGCTTCTGAAAATGAGTTCAAGATTACAAAAAAGTTAAGAATTCCTGATCTAATCTTTCATTCTTCAGAGCAGAAAGCAAGAGGGAAATATACATTATACATGTAGGAAGCTTTTAGGCAATGGAATATAGGACTGAAATGATTGAGCTATGTCCTTACTCCCTCAAAGCCAACCTGACTCTCTGCTATGTGTTTGCTCCCAGGGAAAATCCTCTTGGCAAGCCAGGAATAAATCTCTAAACACAAGGTGTGAGTATCTCCACCCACAGCCCACAGATCAAACCTAGACCATGATCCAGTGGGGCAAGAACCCAAGGAATTTCCAGTGATACATACCTCACAGATGCCATCCCATTGGCTGTTGAAGTTACCATGTCCTTCATCTATAACACAGGGGGGAAAATGAGTCAGAAGATTGTCAAATGATATAAGTAGGCAATTCAAAAAGAAAGAAATCTAAATGATTAAAGGAAATTGGAAAAAATGCTGCAAATTGTGAATAATGGGATAAATTAAAATTAGATGATCCTACTTCTTACTTTCTATTAGTGAAGATAATCAAAAACAAAAAGAAAAAGAAAATAACATCTGTTTATAGGGAGAAGAAGTTAGTTGTCCAGCTATTATGGAATGCTATTTGAAACTACTCCCACTTGGGGGGGGGGGCAGATATATTACTAGTAAGCCTAAACTCCAAAGAAAAAAGAAAAGGATCGACTGGAGAATGGTTAAATAAAATGTGGCATATGAATGTAGTAAAACATGATACCCACTTCCTAAGAGTGATAAACTCAATTCAAGGAATGTAATATACTTTTTTTTAGGTTTTTGTAAGGCAAATGGGGTTAAGTGGCTTGCCCAAGGCCACAGGGTTAGGTAATTATTAAGTGTTCTGAGACTGGATTTGAACCCAGGTACTCCTGACTCCAGGGCCGGTGCTTTATCCACTGCGCCACCTAGCCGCCCCGTAATATACATTTTTAGACAAGGTAAATGTACAAGGAATATTGTATTTTTTCATTTGAGAGGAGATTAGAATGGGAGTTCAGAAGTAATGTAATACTTTCAACGTATGGTTTCACACATAATTCTTTTCTCTATTCTACTTTGTATTTAATGACATACTTTCATATACAGAGTAAAAATCTTTTTAACCCTTTAGACCTAGGGGAGCAGTGAATTGCATGATAAGAACCACAAAGACCATTCTGCTCAATTAATTAGCTCATCACCTCACTCTGTACTGCCAGTCAGTCTCACCATAAAGGATCATCCCAACACTCACCAGAATGCTAGAGACTCCACTTTGAACTCTATGTATGACCAAGCTGTATCTGTTCTTCTCTTCTAGGATGTGCTTAGTGGTGACAGACATGTTGTGATACTGTAGCTGGAAGTGAAAACTCTGGTTCTCTGTGGTCAGGAGCATTTTGTAATGGTCTGTTGTAATTACCTGTTTGTGCACGGTAAAGAGTCTTCATCATTGACAGCACAAGTATGAATCGTTCTGCTTAACAAGTGCATAGCCATGGTCCCAATCACATAACTTCTCATTTTCCTTGTTTGTACATTATTAGATTGGAAGTCTAGAGACCACCAGTTGATCTCTAAAACTGTGATCCTGCGGAGCTATCAAATAGGTACTTTGCTTATTTCAAAAGGATCACAATTTCACAATGGGTGAGGGAAATGTTCATTATCATTATGGGTATGAGTGAAGCTATAATACAGTTAACAATCCTTATTGTCAAACTGGTGAATAGTCCAGGAGTTCTTGACCTTTTTAGTATGAACTTTCTGACACTCTGGTGAAGCTTATGGACCCTTTTCTTCTCAGAATGTTTTTAAATACACATAATTTATAGGATTATAAAGGAAACCAATTATATTGAAATAAAGATGTATTTTTCCCCATGTAAGAACTAATCTAGAAAGGTTAATGATTAACAGACAGTTGAAGATCTTTAGCTGGACCATTTGAATAACCATGCTGATAACTGGGGATGCTGTGCAGCATGATCCGAAATCACTTTGGTTCCATCTCCTCTCCTTACCTGAAAGGGTTTGATGGGATTTGGGAACAGAGAGCTATTCTGATAATCCATCAATGTCACGTTCACTTCTTCATCCGCTAGATTCAGAATCCTCAGGTAAATCTCTTTGGCTCCTGGCTCATGAGGGCTCAGCTCCTAAGTAAGAACAATAAGCAACATGCAAGAATCAGAAGCATCAGAGGCAGCTAAGTGTGAGTGGATAGAGCACTGGCCCAGGAGCAGAAGAAGGTGAGTTCAAATCCAGCCTCAAAAACTTGAAACTTATTTTAACTGTGGGACCCTGGACAAATCAGAATTCCAACCACCTCCTTCCCCACCCCTCAAAAAAAAAAATCATAAGCATCATGGAGTTCAGTCATGATCTTCAACTTTGTCTTGATAGTTAATGAATGAAATGTCATCTATGTGACCAGCATCAGCATCATAGACATTTATAGTTTAATAAAAATGACAGGAAATAGAAAGTTCAGGAAGATATGAATTAAGAAGGCAGCACTCTAAAATGGTTGAAAGACCTGGGGTCAAATCTCATCTCTGCTAAGGTTACAACCATTAGCTCATTTTGGGAAAACATATCTACTGCTACTCTCTTTGAACATCAGTTCTCTTTTGTCAAAATGATTAAGTGCCTATTTATAAACTGTCAAAGCTAGTCCCAAAGATCTTAGTATAGTTTTAAGTCACTAAAGTGTTTTTGGATACTCTGTATAAAATAAATGATTCTGATGTCTCCTATGCAAAAGTTACCTTTCATTCTTAAAGTGATGACAGGGGAGCACAAGTTCTGATATTATCTATTAATCTGGGAAGTCTTTGAGTATGATTCCTAATAAAAGACTGTGTATTGGTCATCCAAGAAACACCAAAAAAATTTATGTGAGGTTGGCTAGGTGGCACAGTGGATAGAGCACCGGCTCTGGAGTCAGGAGTATCCAAGTTCAGATCTGGCCTCAGGCACTTAATAATTACCTAGCTGTGTGGCCTTGGGCAAGCCACTTAACCCCATTGCCTTGCAAAAAAAAAAACCTAAAAAAAAATTTATGTGACTCACTATTGCAATACTTTTTTACTGTGGTGGTCCAGAACTAAACTAACAATATCCCCAAGATATATCAGTGCCATGAAGGAAGTGAGTAACTACAAGGGTGATTTCAAAATATAGTCATTTGAGTTTTAAATCCTCTCTTTGAAAACTCTTTTCTGACCTCTCCTGCTTCCCTATCGGGAAAAGGGAGTTCTTCTTCCAAAGCCTGTTCATTAGGTCATAGCAATTCCTATTAAAGAACCTAAATCTATTAAA
The DNA here is from genome assembly GCF_037893015.1 of Macrotis lagotis. Taxonomy (NCBI): domain Eukaryota; kingdom Metazoa; phylum Chordata; class Mammalia; order Peramelemorphia; family Peramelidae; genus Macrotis; species Macrotis lagotis. The sequence goes on from NC_133658.1 coordinate 575,264,266, forward strand.
GTGAGAACAATTAACCTATCTGTGTTAGTGAAAAGCTCATCCATAATAATAAAACCATGAATATTTTGCTATTATTGTTGGCAACATTGAGAAAAACTGTAGACAACTGATGCAATATGATTTATTTTGCTAGAAACATAAGCATGTTTATAAAGAGGGCTTTCTTTTTCTTTTTTTCCTGTTTGGTTTTGGGGTTTGCTTGGTTTTTTTGATGGTACAATGGAATTCCAAGACTTTCCTAAGGTCACACAGTTAGTAAATATAAATTATCTGAGGTCAGATTTGATAGAACTGTCGCCCTATCCAATGGGCCACTTAGCTGCCCAGTTTTTCGTTTTTTATTCATGGTGGGAAGACAGTGGGAGGGATAGATTATAAAAGCATGTAAAATACATTTTAAAAATAGTGCTATCTCTAAGCAGAATTAATATTTAGTGAGGCATTTTCAATTTGCATTAAAGTTTATATGTACTTGAATCTCAGTTTTGGACTCACATTTATCTTGATCTCAACAGTAGCTGCAATTGCAAATGCTAGGGATGCCAGGATCATACCAGTTGCCATTTTCCTAATAGATCTACAAAAGGGAAGGAAGAAAATCCATGACAGAGGGTTCTTTCAATATCCCTACTAGGCAGAAAATGAGAGAAAATTATTAAATATCTTCCACAAAAAGACATATTCATCTATGTGTAGATGAATGTCTCCAATACCCTCTACTTTCACCCCCCCAAAAAATGGGTTTCATCACCATAAAGCTTAAATTAAAATAACAGTTATGTTGAACTAGATAAAGATGCCTAGAGCCAAGATGGCAGAAAAGCAAGGACTAATACCTAGGGTTCTCTCTCAAATCCCTCAAAATACTCAAATTCTAGACGGACAGAATTCACATAAAGTAAAGAGTAAAACTATTTCCTAGCCCAAGAAAATTTAGAAAATTAGCAGGTCTGTTGTACCAGGGTGGGAAAGAAACACAGTGCAGTGCAGACTGAGCCACCACAGATCAGTTTTGCAATTCAGGAATAGGCAGTGGAAATAGTAATTGATGGTGAAAAACTAGTGGTGAAAAATCTGAAACAAGTTTCTCTGATAAAGACCTCATTTCTCAAACAGAAAACCATGTCAAATTTATGAGTTCAATTGATTAATGATCAAGAGATAGGAAGTTTTCAAATGAGGACATCATGTTATCAATTTAAATAATTTTTTTTAAAGTTCTACTCATTACTGATGAGAAATATCAGTTGGAACCATTCTGGGGTATGACATAATTCACACTATAAGGACAGAAAGAGAAAATGACAAATATTGGAAAGGATATACGGAAAGAGCCATTAATGTCCTATTGGAGGAGTTATGACATGACTCAACAATTCTGTAGAGCAATTTGGAACTATGCCTACCCCTTGACCTAGCACTGCCACTACTAGGTCTATATTCCAGAAAAGATGAACAGCAAGGAAAAGGAGCTCCATGTATAAGGATATTTACAGCAGCTCTATTCTACTGGTTGGGGAATGGCTCAACAAACTGCTGTATGTGATTATTATAGAATGCTATTCTGTCATAAGAAAGGATGAACAGCCTTAGTCTAATAAGTAGTATCTATCTGAAACCATCAATTAGTATTATATGCAATGGGGATAGGCTAGAGGCATTCCCAGTAAGAACAGGGGTGAGACAAGGATGCCCATTATCACCACTACTATCCAATATTGTTTTGGGTTTTTTTTTTAAGATTTTTGCAAGGCAAGAAGGGTTAAGTGGCTTGCCCAAGGCCAGACAGCTAGGTAATTATTAAGTGTCTGAGAACGGATTTGAACCCAGGTACTCCTGACTCCAGGGCTGGTGCTTTATCCAGACTATCCAATATTGTAATAGAAATGTTAGCCTCAGCAAAAAGAAAAGAAAAAGAAATTGAAGGAAATAGAATTGGGAAGAAAGAGATAAAACTCTCACTCTTTGCTGATGACATGATGGTATACCTAGAGAATTCCCAACAAATCATCTAAAAAACTACTAGAAATAGTTACCAACTTTAGCAAAGTCACAGGATATAAAATAAATCTTCATATATCCTCAACATTTCTATATACGAGAGCAGAAAGAGAAACCCCCATTCAAAGTAACTTCAGACAATACAAAATACTTGGGAATCTACCTACTAAGGCATACTAAAACTTTTTGAAAACAATTACAAAACACTTCTCACACTAATAAAATCAGATTTAAATAACTGGGCAAATATCAACTGCTCATGGATAGGTCAAGATAATATAATTAAAATGTCAATTTTGCCTAAATTAAACTACTTGTTTAGTGCCTTACCAATCAAAATTCCAAAAAATTTCCTTAATGAGTTAGAAAAATTCTAAGTAAATTTATTTGGAAAAATAAAAAAGAATTTCCAGGGATTTAATGAAAAAAGTGCAAAAGAAGGTGACTTAGCCCTACCAGATGTAAAATTATATTATAAAGCATCAGTCATCAAAACTGTCTGGTATTGACTAAGAAATAGAGGGGTGCACCTAGTCCATTCTACTGGTCCAATAGCAGGAAACAATTGTAGTAATCTGCTGTTTGATAAACCCAAAGAGTCCATCCCATAAAAACTCTTTGATAAAAACTGCTGGGAAAATTGGAAGCTAGTATAGCAGAAACTTGATTAGACCAATACCTCACATTCCACACCAAGACATGATCAAAATGAACACAGGATTTAGACATAAAAAACATTATTATAAGCAAACTAGGAGATCAAGGAATAGTTTACCTGTCAGATCTATGGAAAGGGAAGCAGATTATGACTAAGGAGAAGATGGAGAACAGCACTAAAAGCAAACTAGATGATGTTGATTACATTAAATTAAAAAGCTTTTGCATAGATAAAATCACTGTAACCAAGATCAAAAGAAATGTAGTAAACTGGGAAACAATCTTTACAACTAGTATTTCTGACAAAGAAATCATTTCTAAAATATACAGAGAACTGAGTCAAATTTTCAAAAGAACAAGCCATTCCTCAATTGACAAATGGTCAAAGGATATCCAAAGGCAATTTACAGATAAGGAAATCAATGTGATCCATAGTCATATGAAAAATTGCTCTAAATCACTACTTATCAGAGAAATGCAAATTAAAGCTTCTCTGAGATACCACCTCACACTTCTCAGACTGACCAATATGACCAGAAAGGACAATGATCAATGCTGGAAGAGATGTGGGAAATCTGGGACACTAATACATTGTTGGTGGAGCTGTGAACTCACCCAACCTTTCTGGAGAGCAATTTGAAATTACGCCCAAAGGGCACCAAAAATGTGCATACCATTTGATCCAGCAATACCACTACTGGGTCTATGCCCTGAAGAGATCATGAAAAAGAGTAAAAACATCACTTGTACAAAAATATTTGTAGCAGCCCTGTTTGTGGTGGCAAAGAATTGAAACTTGAGTGAATGTCCTTCAATTGGGGAATGGCTGAACAAATTGTAGTATATGTATGTCATGGAATGCTATGGTTCTATTAGAAACCAGGAGAGATGGGAATTCAAGGAAGTCTGGAGGGATTTGCATGAACTGATGCTGAGCAAGATGAGCAGAACCAGAACATTGTACATACTAACAGCAACATGAGGATGGTGATCAGCCTTAATGAACTTGTTCATACCAACAGGGAAAAAAATCAGGAACAATTTGGGGTATCTCAGATAAAGAATACCATCTGTATCCAAAGAAAGAATTATGGAGTTTAAACAAATATCAAAGACTATTACCTTTAATTTTTTAAAAAAAACTGTTACCTTTTCTATCATACTTTATTTTTTCCCTTAAGGATATGATTTCTCTCTCATCACATCCTTAGATTAAAGTATACCATGGAAACAATGTAATGACTAACAGACTGTCTTCTGTGGGGGGTGAGAGGAGGAAAGCGAGATTAGGCAGAAAACTGTAAAATTCAAAATAAATAATTTAATATTAAAAAGAGATTAAAAAGACGGCAATGAATAAACCAAATTACCTAAGGTATCAGACATCGATCAGCTGAACAAGATGATCAGCTGTGACCCAAGACAACTCTGAAGGACTTATGGATAAAGTATGCTTATACTATCCATGCCAAAGTCAGAACTGATGATGTCTGAATATAGAAGTCCTTTCTTTAAACTGTATTTTTCTAGAAAACCTCTTTCCTTGGTGGGGGGGGGAGGGGAAGAGTTTTTTATTTTTACAACATGAATTCTGGTAATGTTTTCCATGACCACACATTTCTATTTTTTATCTTTTTAAAAAATTTTTTTAATTATGAAGATTTTATTTATTTTGAGTTTCACAATTTTTCCCCTAATCTTATTTCCCTCCCCCCACCCTCCACAGAAGACAATTTGCCAGGCTTTACATTGTTTCCATGGTATACATTGATCCGAATTGAATGTGATGAGAAAGAAATCATATCCTTTTTTTTTTTTTAGGTTTTTGCAAGGCAAATGGGGTTAAGTGGCTTGCCCAAGGCCACACGGCTAGGTAATTATTAAGTGTCTGAGGCCAGATTTGAACTCAGGTACTCCTGACTCCAGGGCCGGTGCTCTATCCACTGTGCCACCTAGCTGTCCCAAGAAATCATATCCTTAAGGAAGAAACAAAGTACAAGAGAAGGCAAGATCAGATAATAAGGTAACAGTCCTTTTTTTCTAAATTAAAGTTAATAGTCCTTGGTCTTTGTTCAAACTCCACAGTTATTTCTCTGGATACAGATGTATTCTCCATTGTAAACAGCCCCAAATTGTCCCTGATTGTTGTACTGATAGAATGAGCAAGTCCATCAAGGCTGATCATCACCTCCATGTCTGTTAGGGTGTACAGTGTTTTTCTGATTCTGCTCATCTCACTCAGCATCAGTTCATGCAAATCCCTCCAGACTTCCTTGAATTTCCATTCCTCATGGTTTCTAACAATAGTGTTCCATGACATATATATACCACAGTTTGCTAAGCCATTCCCCAAATGAAGGATATCTACATGATTCCCAATTCTTGCCACCACAAATAGGGCTGCTATGAATATTTTTGTACAAGTGATATTTTTACCCTTTTTCATCTCTTCAGGGTATAGACCCAGTAGTCATATTGCTGGATCAAAGGGTATGCACATTTTTGTTGCCCTTTGGGTGTAATGACTACACATTTCTAATTCATATCAAATATATTACTTCTCTAATGTCAAATTCAATTTAGATTTGGTCTAGTCTCACAAAGATAACAAGCATGGATACAGCCACAATAGGTAGTGTTACAAAAGTAAAGAAAGTACAATTACAGATAAAGTGATCCAATTGCTGTTAAAAACTATCCTGGCGGCGGCTAGGTGGCACAGTGGATAGAGCACCTGCCCTGGAGTCAGCAGTACCTGGGTTCAAATCCAGTCTCAGACACTTAATAATTACCTAGCCGTGTGGCCTTGGGCAAGCCACTTAACCCCATTTGCCTTGCAAAAGAAAAAAAAACTATCCTGATTTTGGATCTTGGTTTGTACTAGAAAAGTAACATAATTTCAGAAAGTCTTTTCACTCTCTTAAATTTAGGAAATTGAGGGAATGGACATCAGTTGAGGAATGACTGAACAAATTATTGTATGGTTATGATAGAATGCTATTCAACTAATGATGAGTATGTGGTTCTCCCCCCCTTCGTTCTTAATTCTTTCACAACATGACTGATATGGAAATATGTTAAAAATAAATGGTAAAACTTGTTTTTACATGTAATTGGGATATATTAAATAAATTTAAGAGAAAAAGAATTACAGAAATCAGTCCTCAGTATGTAGAAATTCACAAAATGTCTTAATATGAATAAAAGATAGCAGAGAAACTATGGGCAATAGGGGCGGCTAGGTGGCACAGTGGATAGAGCACTGGCCTTGGAGTCAGGAGTACCTGAGTTCAAATCCGGCTTCAGACACTTAATAATTACCTAGCCGTGTGGCCTTGGGCAAGCCACTTAACCCCCTTGCCTTGCAAAAAAAAAAAAAAAAAAAGAAACTATGGGCAAACTAACTTCAATGTATGCTAGACAATATTACCATCAATATCTATCTCACAACTAGATACAGAACTTATGTCCAGTGTAAGAGGTGCAAGCAAGCACTTACGTTAAATTGATTCCACACATCTTGACCAGAGGGTACAGACCAAAGTCAAATAGGGGGATGAACATAAGTACTAGAAGGGGATTCAGGACCTGTAAGAAAGACTAGTTAATAACATCCTAAAATAGACAATAACTTATAAAGAAATACCCAGCTGACTTCTAGGATGCACAGAATCCTTATTCCAGTTTAGAGTTACCCCCCCCCATTTCTCACTAATTTCTAAAGGTTTGCTTGCTCTTTCAGTCACCATTACATTTTCATCCCAAATGCATTTCTTAAATGATTAACATGTGGTAGACTTTCATCAGCTTTATGATGTTTTTTAAAAAAGAAAACAAAAGTAGTCCCTCCCTTCAAGGGGCTCTCTTTCTCATAACGTGACAGCTCAAGTGAGAGGTAATGAGTGCCTGGCTAAGTGGAGAGAAGGGGAAGTGAAAAAGGAAACCATCTACATATGCCACTTAGCTAGGGAAAAAATTTGAAGGACAGATGAGTTCTGGTTGTGGAGTAGAATTGACATATCCAGTTTGGAATAAGAGACATCTGAAGATGTGTGACCAGTTCAGGAAAGAGGTTGAATATACAGCTTTGGGCTTCATCTGAACAGAGGATAATTCAATCCCTGAGAGTTGTTCAAATCACAAAGGAAGAAAGCATCAGGTAAAATATGTTCAGGATATGACACAACATGGAAGAGACAACAAAGGAGAGTGAGAGTCAGTTTCTAAGCTAACAGGAAATGTAGCTAAGGGAAGGGCCATGAAAAATCTAGAATATTTCAAAAATAATAAGGAAAAAATGATCTCTTTACACATCCCTCCACCTTCAGAGAGGACATCCCAGATCCTTTATGTCCACTTCATTAATCCCTCATCTGTACAATGTACTTGCGAATATGCCCTACCTGCCACCCACCCTGTCTCAAACTCTCATTCAGCTTATTTGATTCCAAGTTTAACTTCTCTAGAGTCAAATGACTAGTGGAGGGGAAAAAATCTCTTCCTCTTTTCAGGTTTTCCCTATGCAAAGTGGGAACAAAAATGATTGCTTGTGGATTTGCCCATTCCTCAGATGCCTCTTAACTGCATAGCCTCAGGGGGGAAAAACTGGAATGGAGGAAACTAATAAGTGAAGATCTAGAATAGATGTAAGGACTATACTCTGCATATAAAGTATAAACAGACATTACTGCATCCATTTTGAAACAGCATAACCAAATTCCTGGACTTTTTTCAGAGCCTGAACATTCATTGCTCTAGGAGTTTGGGAGGTAGTTTGGAAGGGAGGGTCCAAAAGAATCCACTTTCCCCAGGGCTGTGACCTGCTTGTCTCAAAAGCTGAAAGCAGGATCACCATGTAATAGCTAAACTAGGAAAGGGTGATGAGGAGAGTTATGGCATGGAGTTATGGTTATGGTGAAGGGTCCCACCTGTATCTGGTCAGGCTGGAATTCAAAAAATCCCTGAAACATGAAAAAGAAGCTGATCAATATATGCCTAAGATGTAAAACAAAAATCAATAAATATTTCTTATCTGTAAAATGAAGGAAATAATACTTGACATCATCTATATCACAGGGTTATTGGGGGGAAAGGTTATTAGCATAGATTCTCTGAACTCTGTGTGCTTGACAAAAGTCAGGATCTGATTCATGCAACTCTTGGTGTCTCCCTAGACAATAAGCATGCCAAGACTGTCCATGGGGTTTTCTTTCAAGGATAATGGATGGGTTTGCATTTTCTCTCTCCCATGGATTAAGGTGAACAGGGGCTAGATTTGTCTAGGGTGGTACAGCCAGCAAGTTCTTGAGCCTAGACCCAAATTTTCCTGACTCAGAGTTCAGGATTCTATCCATTGAGTCACCTCATTACCCATCTGATGAATGAGCTACATTAAAATAATGTTATGTAGGAGGAAGACTACATAAAAGAAAATGTGGAGTGGGTAGAGAGCTGGCCTTGGAATCAGGAGGACATGGATTCAAATAGTCACATACTGGTGATATGACTTAAGTCATTTAAGATGATAACTTTAGAGGTTGAAGGGATATTATATGTCAAATTGTCCAACCCTCTCCTGACCCCCACTCAATTTTGCAGATGAGAGTTAACCTTTATAAGATTCTCAGATCAATTTGTCAATTTTCCCAATAGACAGAATTTCCTCATAAGGACATGGCTCATACCAAAGAAATCAGAGGTCTGGTCCAAAAAAAAAGATGGGAAAAGAAGTTAACTCCCTTAATACAGATGAGAAGAGTAACCTACATGGCAAAAATCACTTCTACTCACCATATTACCATTCATCCTAGTTGCTTGCAGAGTCCACCGGGAGCCCTAGAAAAGAGAAGTGATTTCCATGAGACCTATCATATCCTATGGTGAAAGAAAATGGAAGGAAGAAGCTTGTTAAGGAAACTATTAAGGAACTTTTTTTACCTGCTGATCAAAAAGGGCCCAGAACATTGGCACTGGAATATAAAGGAACAGCACACGGGTCAGAGCTTTCACTTCCATGATGAGTTGTTTCTGTAGAAAGAAGGAAAAAGGAACTTCCTGAATTTGCAAAAAAAAAAAAATCTGAAAGCTGTAAGATCAGGAAGACGAGATTAGTGAACAGGTGAGTTCTAACAGTCTCCTCCAAAGGAGAGCTTGCCTTTTTCTTTTTGTCTCAATTTGTTTACATCAGGAATTAAGACCAGTGATGGAGAAATTAGAGACATAGAAAAAAATGAAGAAGTCCACATTACCAAGTAGAAGAGGGAAAAATGGCAAAGGAAGAGAGATCAGCACATGGGTCTTACCACTGCTAAGCAGACAATTCAGTTACACAACCCTGACTTACTGGATACTTTTCCTCTGCCCAGTCCAGCCAGTGTTCTCTCTTTGGAATTTCACTGGAACGGTTCTTCAGGCGATTTGAAATAGCAAACTGGAAAAGAGCCAAGAAAGGATCAGAAAAAGAAAAAGAAGTCTTCCATCTAAACCCATCTTCATCTGTTTCACCTCTGAATTTGAGATAAATTAATTACCATTAATCATAGAATTCCAGAGTCCTTAGAAACTTTTTTCCCCTGCTCCTGAATTTTTTTTAGAGTTTTTTTCCAAGGTAAATGGGGTTAAGTGGCTTGTCCAAGGCCACGCAGCTAGGTGATCATTAAGTGTCTGAGGCCAGATTTGAACTCAGGTACTCCTGACTCCCCGGCCAGTGCTCTATCCACTGTGCCACCTAGCCGCTCCTGTTTTTTGTTTTTTTATATTTTTTTTTCCTGCTCTTTAATTTTTAGAAAGTACTTAGGGTTCAACATTCTGCCATTTTGAAGATGACTAAGCACAAAAAGAGTGACATTCAAAGCTTGGACAGAGGCTATGTTAGAACAGAACCATGAAGTTACATAGTAAAAATTATGCATGAATTCTTCTCTGGTCTTAAAGATTAAAGATTCACTGACTTACCCAAATGCATTTGGAGACTTTAAACATTATGTTTCCTTCAGGAGGAGGTTTTTTGTACATCTTACTTCCAAGAGTAAAAACAACTGCAAGTAGCACATAGATAGGAGAATTAAAGCATGTCCCTTCTGGAAGGCATTTTTTGATCCCTAGATTTGGGGTTAAACATGGAGAAAATTGGGGGTGGGCAGAAATATGGGAATCTTACTTTCATCAGAACTGACTCAAAGAGGGAATAGCATGTACACTCAGTTGCGTATAGAAATTTACCTTAAGATATAGGAGGATAGTGAAGGAAGAAGATGAGAGAAGGGGAAGGAGGGCTGGTAGAAAGAAGTAAAGGCAGATTGGAGTTCAGAAGCAAACACCTTTGGGGATGGATAGGGTGAATGGAGAAAAAAGATAAGCATAAATAAGAAGGGAATAGGATAAAGGGAATTACAATGCTTCTTTGATAAAGACTTCATTTCTCAAATTTATAGAAAACTGAGTCAAATTTGTAAATATAAGAACAATTCCTCAATTGATAAATGTCAAAGCCTATGACCAGTTTTCACCCAAATTAAAGTTATCTATAATCATACCCCCAAAATACTCTAAGTCACTATTGATTAGAGAAATCCAAATTAATATAACTCTGAGGCACACCTATTAGGTTGGCTAGAAAAAGATAGAAAAAGAAAATGTCAAATGTTGATGGGAAATTGAAAAATTGGGACACTTATCCACTTATGGGTTGATTTCAACCATTCTATAGAGCAATTTGGAACCATGCTCAAAGAGTTATAAAATCACATATACCATTTGACCAAGCAATATCCAAAGAGATTTTATATCCCCAAAACGGTTTTTAAAAAAGGAACCTGTATGTACAAAAATAACAGCTTTTTTAGTGGTAATAAGCATTAGACATTGAGGGCATGTCCATGTATTAAGGAATAGCAAATGATGAGCAAGATGCTCTCAGAAAAACCTAGAATGTCTTACATAAATTAATGCAAAGTGAAACAAGTAAGACCAATAGAAAATTATATACAGTAACAGCAACATTGTATGCTAATCAACTGTAAATGACTTTGCAATTCTCAGCAATACAATGAACCAAGATAATGCTGAAGAACAGTTGAAAGATGTTTTCCATCTCCAGAAAAAGAACTGGTGATGTCCTGAATGTAGATCAAAGGATACCTTTTCTTTCGTTCCTTGTTTTTTTTTTAGTCTGTTTTCTTTCATATGCCTAACTTGGACGTATTTTGCATGACTGTGCATGTATAACCTATATCAAATTGCTTGCCTTCTCAGTGGGGGGTTAGAGGAGAAAGGATAGGAGAAAATTTGGAACTCAATTTTAAAAATCAATGCCAGGGGCAGCTAGGTGGTACAGTGGATAAAGGACCGTCCCTGGAGTCAGGAGTACCTGAGTTCAAATTCAGCCTCAGACATTAATTATCTAGTTGTGTGGACTTAAGCAAGCCACTTAACCCCATTGCCTTGCAAAAACTATTAAAAAAAAATCAATGCCAAAAATTTACATGTAATTGGGGAAAAATAAAATATTGAATACTTCAAAAACACTTGGTTACTCTGATCAACACAGTGATTCAAGATAATTCAAAAGGATCCATGATATAAAAATATTATCTACCTCCAGAGAGAGAACTGATAAAGTATAATTTTCTCACTTTCTTTTTCTAGTCTTTTTTTCATTATGGCTAATATGGAAATGCTTGTAATTTCAGATGTATAATTGATATATTTCTTACATTCTCAGTGGGATGGGAGAGGCTGTGAAACAGTTGGAGCAAATTTGCAATTCAAAATTTAAAAAGAAAAGATCAATAAATGAGTGATTCCACTATCATTAAGAGACTTATTTTCTATAATTGATTAATCTGTTCTGTTTTATCTTTCTTATTACTTATTTCTTGTATTCCTACTTTCACCTATAAATATTGAGTCAATATCTTATTTTTATTTTTTTAATTTTTGGAGAGGCCCAAGGTAACACAATAAGTATCAACTGATTTTAGTTGTATTTGAACTCAGATCCTCCTGACTCCAGGGCCAGTGCTCTAACCATTGAACTAACTACCAGCCCTGTTTTGCTGTTGTTATTTTAGTAGATACCTTTTGAAGGATTTAATGAAAGAATAGGAAAGAATCTCATAGGACAAGAGAATACATAAATTAGTTGTGTTATTGAAATTTTCTACCTGCCCAATTTAAATCCTCCTTACTAGATAATTAGGTAGTAAAATGGATAAAATACTTGACTTAGGGATTTGAATCTGCTCAGTTACTAGACCTGTCTGCCTCACTTTTCTCCATTATAAAATGAGAATGTACAATCTCCAAATTTGTGAGGATGAAATAAAGATAGAATTTGGAAAGTACTTGGCAAACTTCAAAGTTCACTATAAATTAGTTATTAATTTATCTTCTATCTATTCTGTTTAGTATAAAATATTGGATCAGATGACTTTCTGCAGTCCTCTCAAACTCTTTGATTCTGTGGCAGTTTAGAAGAAACCTCACCGAGAGCCACCAAATACTTTATAGAATCTCATAATATGCTTTTTGTTCCAACAAAATAGCTTTTGTTCCAACCAATAGCTTTAGTATACCCCAGGTTGTCTTCTATCTCCATTGCAGCAATATCTTCCTCATTTAGGTTCCCCGACTTCAACACCAGTTCCCTCCATTTTCTATTAAATGCGTTCTCCATTCTGTGCCAACCCATTTTTCCAGAGCTCAGCAGTGACCTCTCCCTTATTTTTCTTAATAAGGACAAACTTAATCATTCCCTATTTGAGACTTTCACCTTGTTTCTTTTAAGTTCTCCAGGTACTCCACCCATTCTCTACATTCAAGATTGTACATCAAATAAATACATATACATACATCATATATATCACATAAATATGTATATATATAAACCATATCATATATATCACATAAATGAGATGCTTTCTCATTTGATTCTACCTAGGAGATAGGAACTATTGTGACCCCCATTTTGCACATAAATATTGAGGCAGACAGAGGTAAAATAAAGTCTTTTGCTAAAATTACAATGGCTAGATTTAACTTGGGTCTTCCCTGAGTCTCCCCACTGGGCCACTTAGCTCTGATACAGCGAGAGTACAGATGAAGCTATGCAATCTTTCTATTCCCTCTTAAGAGCTTGACATAAAGCAGATGACAAATCTTATTCAGGGAAACAGTGCCTTAATCTCCCATGAATGAGCCATCTGGGAATTTCTCCCTTCTCTTAACAATGAAAACGAAGCAAAATGCTGAATGCTTGAGTTACTATTTCTCTATCAAGTTCTTGTTGGTTTGGAACTGGAACCATTCCAAGAAATGTTATACTGGGCTTCAGGAGAGAAAAGTATTTTAAGGTCAATGATTAAAAACAATAACACCCAAAACCGCCTCTGGATTATGCAACCCAAATAACCCTGTCTTCTGTTCTAGAGCTAGGCTCAGTCAGGTTTGGATAGATGAAGGATCACCTCTAGTTTCAACTGCACCAGATTTAATCACCTGCACATTAACAAGCAAAATCTGCACTTTCTAGTTCCAGTCATTTAACATACTAAACTGTGTCATTAGGGCAGAGAAAGGGCTAGCCAACTCTGATATCATCCACTTCAGAGTAAGCTTTTGGGTATCCTAAGAAATTAAAGCATCCTCCAATTGCTCTTAGAGCTGGTCTTTAACCTATTGAGCTAGACTACTGTACTTACCAAGAGCTAGTACCATTAGCATTCCTGGGACCCCAAAGGCTAATGCATAACAATCTCCTCCAAAGCACTGGACCGAACCTGAAGAAAGGAAAGAAATCAAAGCAGCTCACCCTGGCTATTAGCTTTTCTATAAATCAGTTTCATACAGTCTTTTCCAAGAGAGATCTTTAAAGATCACTTAATTTAATTCCTTGAAGATAAAACTTAAACAGAAGGAAAATCCCAAGCCCTCTTTGAAAAAAAAAGAAAGAATCTCCACTCCATCACAAAGGATTCTAACCTCTCAGCATGGGTGTAACAAACATGGAGATCAAACTCCCTGAATTGATGGCCAAATAGAAAAGTGAGAAGAACCTGCTTCTTTCTTTTACCTGGGACAAAAAAGAAAAGAAAAAACCCACAGGATAAACTTCACCATCATTATCAAACACAGAAATACACATCCTTCAGATCCCTATTTCCCTGACTTGAAAAATAAAAGCAATCATAGTACCCAAAATTCTTACTGCAATTTTAAGTGACTATGAAATATGCTTTAAAAAAATTAAGTAAACTTAAGTTTTTAAAAATAAGCTTAATCTTTAACAGCTTTGAACTGCACTAAGACTATTGGGACATTCAGTACAAGCACACTCTCTTGCCTCTGTAAATTACATTCCACATTAGAAATTTGTGTTGATACAAATGTTATATTATATACAAGGATTGTTCACCAAACCAAATCATATGGGTTATATAGTAGGAATATGATAGGAGGAGGAAGTATATTGGAACAAATGTAAAGAAAGGAAACATTGATCATACAGAAGACCTCATCTGAAGCTTACCAGGGGACTTGACTGAAAGTTTAAAAGGAGAATTGAATTGTGAAAAGTGAAAATGGAAAGAACTGCCACTTTCTCATTTGCAAAAAAAAAAAAAGTGGGTCTTAGAAGTAGGTGGTAAATGTATAAAAGCAAAACAACCTAGATCCTTCAGGTTTCTCAGGCCCTTTACCCCAGTTGTTTCCATATCCTAAGTGAACTTTCCTCATTCCTTTCATAATCACCTAATTCTCAAGAGCCTTCACTGTAGCTAAACCACATTTGCTTAGGGGCTAATTGCCTTTGCAAACAATTTTAGTCCACCAATGAGACAGAGTAATATAAGAGATTGGAATAGAAAAGAAATTCCAGTGACCTTCTCCCCACCCTCTGGATGTAATTCAAGGATGGACACTGGAAATATGCATAAAGATTAGGAATTACCTTATTCCACTAGATCACAGCATCACTTTCCTGGACAGGAAAATTCTCATGAGTCAGAAATCACAAGGTGATTAAGAACAGGGAGAAAAGCAATAAAAGCACAAAGAAACACATGAATAAACAAGACAGAGCAGAAGTAGGAAAAGTATGAAAAGGAAGTTAGGAATTTAATCAAATATAAACAATGATCAAAAATACACATGATTCTCTCTTGCATACTCAGACCCTCAATTGAACTATTTTCACTTTTTCATCCATCGAGTCATATTTTACCCCCTTCATCGACTTGCATGAGCAAAGGAAAAAGGATTTTTTTAGCCAAGAGTTAAATCCATCGCCATTCTGTTTTTTTGTTTGCTTGAAGATTCTTCTCAATGGTTAACCACTCAATTCATGCTTAGCTGTGTCTTTTACCTCTCTAATGCCCCTTCCCAATCTGTGGTGTCTATGTCCATCTTCAAAAAGAAAAAAGGAGATATTGAAATCATATGGTTCTTACATGCTCTTCTTCAAACTGATCTCCACCAAAGGCTGCCACACAGGGTTTGATACCTCCTGTTCCCAGTGCTATCAGCAAGAGACCAACCATGGATAGAACCCTACAAGACAAAGACTTCTGATAATGTTTTTACTACTACAGTGATGATTGGGGAACTACAAAAGAAAAAAAAACAACAGCAGAGAGTTCCCCCAGGGTTAGGGGAACTAAGGAAGAGAAAGAGACTTTTCTGTCTGGGAAAAGGGGGGGGGAACCAAAGCCTGTCTGAATAACAAAAGAGAATGGGCATTCTTTCATTATACTTACTCATGTATTACATATCCCCCAATGACTGGCACAGCACCCATCGACTTTATCAAGTGACCCAGCACATACACCAAAGAGAGATAGATAATTGTCCTGTCAAGAAATCCAAGTCATCCAAGAGTAAGAAGCAATTTACAGATAATTTTATAAAATCAAACCAATGCTCACACTCTAGAATCCATAAAACTCTTTCTTGCTTTGAGGACACAAAGGAGCACTAAACAAATGAAGGTGCCACATTTTTTTCACATTCTCCACATCCTCTTCTGGTAGATATTTTGGAAAGCAGTAACACACAATGGAAGGAAAGAACTATTAAGGAACTATTTTAGAAATTTAAATGAGGAACAAACATAAATAGGAAAAGACTGGTAGGAATTCAATAATGAACTTTTCTTCTATGAGGGACTTCTATGCAGCTAGTAAATATTTCCTATCTACCTCCCTTTCCTTCAGATAAGACAAAACTAGGGGTAGAGTCTTTGGCAGAGTTGAAGGGATTATAAAACTTGGAGAGTGGAAGAGGACCTTGGAATATATTTTGATCAAGGGGTAACTATGGCACTACAGAGTTATAAAGACCAGGATAGGGCCAGAGAGGAAATAAGATCTGACTGTTGATCAGGCTTTGATCTAAACTTTATTCTCATGTAAAGGAAGGGGAAATTTGGTTCCCTTCTCACTCTCAGCTCAGCCAATGTGGACTTCAATTATCACAACACTGAAAAGTAGTCCTAAATCTGAATCACTGCTCTGAATCACCAACTGCCTCCTAGATGTTTGTCTGAACATCTTTTTGACAACCCATATTCAATATACACAATAATTGTCTCAATATCCTGTCATCCTGGCTTTTCCCCCCTAACATTTTACCTCCTACCTCACCCTATACATCCAAGAAGTTGGACAGATCTGTTGTTTCTGTCTCCACAGTGAATTATTTTTGTCCCTTTCTTTCCACTTTTTTGTATTATTGTGACAGATCAGGTCTTCCTGCCTCTATTTTATTCCTTCTTAAATACATCTTTCATATTATTCCTTAATAAATCTTCTTAAAATCCTCCTATACTCATTTAGTCCCTAATCAAAAATAATCAGGGATTCTTCATTATCTACTAAATGTATCTTCAATTGAATGATCTTTACCGTGAAATAATGAACAATGAATAGAGTACAGTGGCACTCCAACAATAGACACAGGCTTAAATCTATATAATCATGGACATCCTAACATAACCACTGCAACATGCATATCATATACTTCTTAAGGACAAAAAAGATGCAAAACTTTAGAATTATCAAGTATCAACCTTTGCCACCATTTTGTTTCATAGAAGAAAAAAATTAGACCCAGAGAGATTAAGGACATTCAAATAACAAAAGATTATTTGAGCTTACTAGAAAAGGGAGTAGGGAATGGAATAATATGAATAAAGTGCTCCAAAGAGCAATAAAATTCAGGATGCACCCTAGGGTGATCTATTCGGAAAATCTGAGATTAGTACAAAAGATGGGTGGTTCAGTAATAATTTAAAACATTCTTAGCAAGAAAATCAGACTTGAAAGTTATTTGCTTCTCAAACTTCCCTAAAAGAATTTAGATATTATAATCTTAAATTTCTAATTTAAGAGGAGTGAATATGCAGCAGGCAAGGACAATAACAGCAACAGAGTGACAATAGAGAGACCAGGAAGAAACTTCCTGGAGACATGAGAGAAGACAGAAATCTAGTAAGGTGACTGAAGAGGAGGACAGAGAATGGAACAACAACCTGCCTTTAGAATATTTAAACATATGCCTAAAATTTTAGTTATAAAAAGATAATGAAATAATGCTGTGCCATAAGGAATGACAAATATGAACAATTCAGAGTCATATGAAGATTAAAAGAGCCATTTAATTGTTTGCCTGCTTTAATTCTCTCTGCACTCATTTGTCAAAATGATGTTCCTTAAGCAAAATGTTCACCAATTTAGTAAACTCTAGTGTCTCCTTCTAGGATCAAATATAAACTCTTCTATTTGGCATATAAAGCTCTTCATAATGTGGTCCCATCTTATATACCCAGCCATATAATATACTCTTCCCTTAGATGTCCTCGATGTTCCAAATCAACTTGTTTGACATACTTTATAAGTGATACTCCATCTCCTATCTTTGTACCTCTGCACTGTCTCCCATTTCTAGATTATTCTGCTTCCTCAACATGGTCTTTTGGAATCCCTTATTTCCTTCAAGACTCATCTCAGGATGGGGCAGTGGATAGGGAATCAGCCCAGGAGTCAGGAGGACCTGAGTTCGAATCCTTCCTCAAACACTTAAACTTACTCAGCTGTGTGACCTTGGCCAAGTCACTTAACCCCATTGCCTAGCAAAAATCCAGAAACAAAGACACAGCTTAGGCACAAAACTTCTGCATGAAGCTTCTTCTGATCCCTATTGCTACTGCTTTCCCTCTCCTGCAGGGCTATGATGTTTTGCCTTGTGTTTGCTACTCTTATATATGAGCATCCTGTCCCCTTGCCCATTAGAATGTAAATTTCGTGAAGCAGGGACAGTTGGCTCCTTCCCAGAGACTATAAAAAGGGTCTAGTAGCTCTAGCATAGCAAATACTAAATAAATGTCTGTTGATTGCTTAATTGCTTGTCATGAAGCAGCTGTTGTATCAAAACAAATCATATCAAAATTAAAAATAAAGTCACCAGGCTAAAAAAAAATTCATTTTGAGGGGGTGATAATATACAACTAAAAAGGAAGATGTCTTTCTCTGATATGGAAATAGGTTAAACATGATTGTCCATAATATAACCATTATTAGATTACTCACTGCCATGAGGGGGGAGGGAGGGAAGGGGAGGTACAAAAATATGGATGACTGTTGAAATATATGGACGTAATTGATAAAATAAAACATAATAAAAGAGGTCCCTTCTCAGAATGTTTGTTGCTGGGCCATAAACCATGTACATAAAACTGGCAAACTTAAGTCAATGAATGTTTTAAGTTCTGACTGCTCCACTGATGGATCAGCAGCTGTTTTCCCATTTCTCCTTCTCCTTGGATTTTTTCATTCCCTGAGAGACAATGATGAAATTAGTACAGGGGCAGCTAGGTGGAGCAGTGGATAGTGCACAGGCCCTGGAGTCAGGAGGACCTGAGTTCAAATCCAACCTTAGCCACTTACCTAGCTGTGTGACCTTGGACAAGTCACTTAACCCCATTGACTTGCCAGGAAAAAAAAAGAAATTAGTACAAAAAAATAGACCCACAATGATTTCTAAGTAGTCAAATGAAAAATCAATCAGTGGGGCAAACTCCATTGTTATCTTATTTTAAGAAATTGCCACAGTCACCCCACTTTTTCATCAGTTCTTACCCTGATTAATCATCAATCATCAACATCAAAGCAAGATGTTCTACCAGCAAAAAAATTACAACTTGTTGAAGGATCAGATGATGGTTAACATTTTTTGGTAATAAAAGCATTGTTAAATTAAGCTGGGGTATTTTTAGCCATAATAGCATTATTTTTTTTGCTTTATTTTAATTTTATAGATTATAGTTTATGTGCACTGAGAAACAAAAAAGTATTATGCAATTCTCATTCTTGTCACATTTGCCTTATTGTGATGGTCTGGAACTGCAACTACATATCCCCAGGGTATGCTTGTATTTGTAATCAGGTTCCCTGACTCTTCATCCATGTTTCCACTGCATCTCAATAGAAGAGGCAGTGTAAATGAGATGCAGAAGATAGAGACTGGGAAGAGCAAGTGGTGAGTTTATTTGGGAGTTCTGGTAGGAATGTGGGCTGACCAAGACCTGATGGTCACAAAAACAGTGTGGTATCCCTGAAGAGGGACAGAGGAGGAGCAGAAAGAAACTTGCTGAGACTGGGTTAGAAGCATGTTGCCCTTCCCCACCCCAGGTTGCTGGCATCTGATTATCTGACAGTTGACAGAACTTGGGAATAGTTGTGTGTGGTGTAGTTATAACAGTTTCCAATCCCTATAGAAATGGTTTAGAGCCAGAGAATAACTAAAAACTGAGAAGTCAGCAATTGGAACCATGACCATGCTCTTCCTTCTTACCTCCATTTCAGGGATGGTGAGCTCAAAGCTCAGCTTCTATGGCATCTGCTAGGAAAGGACTGATTTCCTTAATTTCCTTAATAGTTACTGCTTCCTCAACAAAAGTAACAATGATAACTTTTATTTATATAAAGCTTGCAAAGTGCTTACTGGTCCTCAGACAACCCAGAGAGGTAGGTAGGTTGATTGGTTGGTTGGTTCTTGTCCTTATTGAAGAAGACCAAAATGATATCACTATGCTTGAAACAAATTAAAGGGTGTCCAACTGTGGCTGATCAGACCAATATGAGCTCTGAGGACTCTACCACAGATTGGGCAAAAATAGTCCATGTGAACACTTGGGGTGGGTGCTCTAAACTTACATACGCCATATTTCCTTTGAGCTGCTTCAATTCTGCCCTTCTCATAGAGTGCAGCCCCCTCATTGATGAGGATACTTAATATTGGGCTGGTCCTGTGCCAGTATTTCCCATGTTGTACAATCACTTCTAAAGTTCTTCAATGAGACGTTCAGGGTGTCTTGGTATTGCTTCTTCTGACCCCCTTGTGAGTGCTTGCCCTGTGTGAGTTCTCTATAAAATAATTCTTTTGTCAAGCATACTTCTGGCATTCTAACAACATGTCCAGCCCATTGTAGTTGCTCTCTCTGTAATAATGTTGGAATGATTGATAGTTTAGCTTCAAAAAAGACCTCAGTGTCTGGGATCTTCTCCTGCCAGGTGATCTTCATAATCTGCCTAAGACAATTTAAATGGAAGCAAATTCAGTTTCCTGACCTGGCACTGGTAGACTGTCCAGGTTTCACAGGCATATAGCAATGAGGTCATCCTAATGACTCTGTAGACCTTCAGTTTGGTAGCCTCTTCTCTCCCATACTTTCTTTTGGAGCCTCCCAAATACTAAGCTAGCTCTGGCAATGCCAATGTCACTGTGTGTACCTCCCTGGAAAGGATACTGCCAAGGTAAATGAACTTGACCACAGTATTCACAACTTCTCCATTTGCTGTAATCAATGATTCCACAATGGATGGTGTGCTGGTGGCTGATGGAGCACCTGGGTTTTCTTGGTGATAATTGTTAGACCAAAATGAGCATGAGCAGCAAAGAATCAATCTATACTTTGTTGCATCACAGTTTCAGAGACTGCATTGAGTGCACAGTCATCTGCAAACAGAAGATCATACACCAACAATCCCTCCACTGTAGTCTTGGCTTGTAGCCTTTTCAAGTTGAAGAATTTGCCATCAGTGCAAGCAGTGACCTTGAGACCATGTTCACCCTCAGTGAAAGCATTTGATAAAATGGCTGAAAACATCATGCCAAAAAGTAGTGGAGCAAGGACACAGCCTGGTTTCACTCTATAGGTGAGTGGAAAATTGAGAGCATCATCCACTCAGGCAAACAGGCCATCATGAAGTCGATGTACAAATACTGATGAACTTCTCCAGCCAACCAAATTTTGAGATAATTTTCCATAAATCCTCATGACTGACAGTATCAAAGGCCTTGGGAGAGGTAGAAGCTATTAGGACTATCCTCATTTTAGAGATATTTTTCCAAGGGCTATCCATCTCACATATATCATGAAATGAACAGGCTTTGGAAGAAGCACTTCCTGGTAAGGAAACAGGAGAGAAGTCAGAACAGTTTTCAAGGAGAGGTTGTAAAACTCAAATGGTCCAATTTTTGAAATCAGAGCAAACCACACCCTTGAGTTCACTCACTTCTTTCATGGGACTGGCAGACCTCAGAGATATTGGTTTAGCTCTGGACCACCACAACATAGCAAATATTGTAATAAAGTGAGTCACATAAATTTTGTTAAAAGTCATATTTACACTAAACTGTAGTCAATGTGTACAGTAGCATTGTCTAAAAAATATTGCCCATACCTTAAAGATATTTTATTACTTAAAAATGCTAGCCATCATCTGAACCTTCAGCAAGTCAAAATCTTTTTACTAGTGTAGGATCTTGATTGACCATTTCACTTAAACACTTAGAGGTCATTGCAGGGTTATTAATTGGCCTAATTTCAATATTGGTGTCTCAGGAAATAGGGAGGCTAAAAGAGAAGAAGAGAGATGGGGGAAGAGCTGATCAGTGGAACAGTTAGAACACATACAACAATTATTTACCCTTAGGTTCTAAATAAAATTTTCTGTAAAAGGTGAACCAAGCTTGCTATTGGGGAAGCTAGTTGGCTCAGTGAACATAGAGCTAGGCCCAGAGTGAGGAAAACAGATCTTCCTGAATTCAAATCCAACCTCAGACACTTACTAGCTGTGTAACTCTTAGCAAGTCACTTCACCCTTTTTGCTTCAGTTTCATCCTCTGTAAAATAAGCTGAAGGAAATGGCAAACCATTCAGTATATTTGCAAAGGAAAATCCAAATGGAGTCATAAAGAGTCACATGACGAGACTAAAATGACTCAGCAACAAGAGCTATGGGGAGAGAAAAGACCTCTAGTAGTGTTAATCTGTGAATTCCCCTGTGATGAGCTTTCACATTGTAAGAGTGGATAATGTTCTTTTCTTACCTGAATTTTCCCAACCAAGAGTCAGCCATGATTGCTCCCAAGAGAGGAGTGAAATAGCAGAGGCTGCTGAAGGCATGGTACACAGATGTAGAAGTGTCTTCACTCCAGTGTAGGAAGTACAGAAAGTAAAGTGTCAACACAGCTAGAATGGAGAAGGAAACAGGGAGACAAAAGATGGATTAAATTCATGTCTGGGAAGTTGGTGGTCAAATGTACATGTGAGATCAAACAGAGAACCTGAACAATTGTATAAAGAAGAGTCCACTTTCAAGTACCTGTACTAATGGGGGGAGAGGGGAACTGTGGCATAAATAATCCAAAATAATGACTTTTACACTTCTATTTGATTTGGAAAACACTATATGATAATTCCTTTGCCAATTATGCTTTACTCAGTGAAAAATTAATCTTCCTAGGGCAGTTAGGTGGCCTGGTGAATAGTGCTACCCCTAGAGTCAGGAGGACCTGAGTAATTGTTATTAGCAGTGTGACCTTGGTCAAATCACTTAACCCCATTGCCCCACAAAAACAAACAAAAAAAATTAATCTTCCTTCCCTAAGGAACTAATGGTAATAGAAACAGTGGTGAGGCAACCAGTCTAGGATTACAATTTGCCAGATATAAGACACACAAAAAAATGTATCTGCATAAAGATGATGTACTGGTTTAATAAACTAATTTCCCAGTCTCTGAGAGGTTGTTAATGGGGCATGAGACAGCCTTTGCTCCTAGGGCATCTAATAATAATGAATGCCTGTATGCAGATTAAGTTCCTAGATTTGGAAGAGAAAGAATCTGAAAAAGGAAGAAAAGGGAGGGGTTGTTGGGAGAGGGGAAGGCACCATGCATTTTTAACATTGTTTGCTAGCATGCATAGGTAGTTCAGGCATTCAAAGTAGTGATTTTTATTTTTTTTAATTATAACTTTAAAGTAGTTGAATTTTAGAAGCTCTAGGTAAGAAATAAGACAGTGAGCTAGACATAAAACTGAAACTAAGGTAAAATACATGGAGGAATGATGAGGTATAATTTTTAACATGATTTAATAAATTCACATATTTTTACTTCCAGAAAGTTTCTCTCTGTGGCCTGTAGGTATTTATTTTGTGATAAGTTAAGATTCACATATCAAGTTTCAAAGTAACTCAAGGTCAGGGTAGAAGGAGGGATTAACCATGTATAGTGCATTAAAAAATGCCCTTTCTTGGCCCTGATTGGTGAAATAAAACTTGTCTCCAAGATTTAGTTCCACATGGAGAGATTGAAGATACAAAAAAAGGAGAGATTTATTTGATAACGCAAAGTTAAATAGGAAAGATGGAATAATGATGCAAATCTGGGTAACATATTGCCTGGTACATTATAGAGAATTCAGATTCCTAGTCTGGAAAATTCGGATTACTGGGGGAAAGTATATGAAGAATTCATTCTTGATATCTTTTAGAGCAAACCTTTGGAGACCATCTAAGAATTTTATGTTCCTTGCTTGTCTATGGGAGAAAGAGGACTATGAGAAAACTGGTGGTTGGACAATGGAATTAGGTCATGTGTCATGGGACCACATCAAGTAGGAGACAAAGCAGAAGGTTTTATAAGCATGCCTCATTTATCATAACACCTAGTTCCTCTGGTCAGTGGGTAGAGTACTGACCTTTAACTCAGGAGGACTGGAGTTAAAAATAAGGCCTCAAACACTTACTAACTATGTAATCTTGACCAAGTCACTTACCCCAGACTCCCTTGCATCCAGTTCATCTCCAGTCTTCCTGATTCTTTTCTGGTCATTGAACCCAAATGCTATGGGTGACTGAGCACAGCACTCCCTCACTCAAATCTAATTCACTTGCTTGTCAAGGCATCACCTCCCTAATGTCATAGTCTTCTTTGAAAATGTTAGGAACAAACTTTAGTTAAAAAACTCAGTGGGTGCTACAGAGCTATATTTGCTGGGTAGGAATTTCACACCTGGCTTCATGCCAACATTCAGGACTATAATGAACATAGGATAACTCACCATTAGGTGGTAGGAGAAGGGACTATCTAGGTCAAGGGTTGGAAGGGAATAAAATACAGGGAAATGAAAGAATAGGGAGGTAGGGAGGAGTTGGGAATTCAAAGAATACCTTTCATGCCATAGTAGGAGAATCTTTCACAGAACTCATTCACCACGATGAAGGCGATGCTCAGTGGGTAATTAGAGCCACAGATTTTCTATGGAACAAAATGATGGTAAATTGGGGTTAGGGGGCAGTGCAAATACATTTGAAATATCTGCCCCTTACTCCCCAACTTCAGCTTTTTGGTCATAAAATGCACTTTTCCATCCCCAAAAGTGGAAGTAAGCTCCATGAGGGCTTGTTGACACTTTTCAGTCATGTCCCATACTCCATTGACCCTATTAGGTTTAAGCGACATACACAGGGTCCTATAGCTAATAATTGTGCAAGGCCAGATTTGAATTCAGGAAGGAGTCTTTCTGACTCCAGATCTGGCATTCTAACCACTGTACCACCCAGCTTCCCTCCTTGAAGGCAAGGATTGTCCTTGGTTTTTATTGGCATCCCTCCTTTTCCCTCCCTTCCTCCCACCCCCCAGCACTAATTAAGACCCCATCACAAAGCAGACACTTAGTAAATGTATATTGATTGAATGATTAATGAGATGATAGTTCCCTGTGCCACCCAGCTTCCCTTCCTGAAGGCAAGGCCTGCTCTTTGTTTTTATTGGCACCCCTTCCCCAGCCCCTCCCCCTATGAAGTCCTGTCACATAGGGACTTAACTAAACATAATAAATTAATAAACTTAACTAAATTTAATAAACTTAATTAAACAACAGCATCACGTGCCAGACCCTCTGTTAAGCTCAGGAGATACAAAGAAAGGTATCATGGACCTTACAATCAAATTCATATAAACAGGTACTAACAAATGATTAAATTGGAAATAGTCTTAGGCTAAACAATTCAGGAATAATGGCTTTATATCTAAGTTATTTTGTTTATTAATATGCGTCCACTCCCTCTGCCACGTGAGACAGGCTAGCTTTTCCCTGAAAGGTGAGAAAAGCTCTCACCTAAGAAACTAAGGTCCAATCTGTACCTTACTTGATGGTTTCCTGGTAGGCTCAGGCCATATTGCCAGGCTTCCTGGTTGTCTGAGGGCATAAAAAGATCCACTCAGTTGAAGCTGGGCTCCTTCAGATTTGGCAGAAGTCCAAGGCCACACAAGTTACTACACCTTTACCTAGAAACAAAAATGTCTGTATCTATACAAGCTAAGTGTAGTACTACCTTGTTGAATATTTTTCTATGTTAAGGCTAAATAAAACCTCCTTTTAAACTGTTGAATGACCTCTAAAGTGACTCATTTTATTCCAACCCTTAACCAAAACTATCAGGAAACAAAGGCTCTACAAATCTAATGTTCTACCTCAATCTTTATCCTTCATCTCTCTGCAGTGCATCACCTTCTAAGTTTTCTTGACACTGTTCTCTCCTGGTTCATCTACCAGTCTAACCATTCCTCAGTTTCCTTAGTCCAGGGCTGTCTTAGTCCTCTCTTCTCTGCTTCTATATTAATTTGCTTGGTATTCTGACTAACTACCATAGATTTCATTACCATTCATTACCATTTCAGTATTGATTCTTGGTTCTATCTATCCAGCCTTACTTCCCTCTCTGCTTACTTCCTCTCACATCCCTAATTATCTATTGAATATCCTCTGCTCCACAAAAGTTTCCCATCTTCTTAACTTCCATGGTAAGAGCATTCTCCAACCTTGAACATCCTCTTCCAGGGGCAAAGATGGGGAATGAAACAGGAATTTCAAATGTTCCTGTTAAAATGACCAGAGCTTGAGCTAATATAAAAATGACAATTCTAACAAAACTAAGCTACTTGTTTAGCACCCTACCAAACAAAATTCCAAAAAAATTACTTCAATGGGTTAGAAAAAGTTGTAAATAAACTTATTTGGAGAAATAAAAAGTCAAGAATTTCCAGGGATTCAATAAAAAAAAAGTGCAAAAGAAGGGGGCTTAGCCTTACCACATCTAAAATTCTATTATAAAGCATCAGTCCTCCAAAATGTCTGGTATTAGTTAAGAATAGAGTCGTGCATCAGTGGAATAGACTAGGTGCAAAAGCAAGAAATAATTGTAGTAATCTGCTGTTGATAAACCCAAAGAGTCCAGCTATTAGGATAAAAATTCTTTCTTTGATAAAAACTGCTGGGAAAATTGGAAGTTAGTATGGAAGAAGCTTAGATTAGACCACCTCATACCCTATACCAAGATAAGATCCAAATGGATACAGGATTTAGACATAAAAAACAATATTATAAGCAAACTAGAAGATCAAGGACTAGTTTACCTGTCAGATCTATGGAAAGGGATGCAGTTTACAACCAAGGAATAGAGAACATCATTCAAATCAAACTAGATAATTTTGACTATATTAAATTAAAAGGCTCTTACAGAAGCAAAACCACTGTAACCAAGATCAAAAGAAATGCAGCAAATTGGGAAACAATTTTTACAACTAGTATTTCTGACAACTCATTTCTAAACTATATAGATACATGAGTTAAATTTATAAAAAAACCAAGCCATTCCCCAATTGACAAATGTTCAAAGGATATGCAAAGGCAATTTACAGATGAGGAAATCAAAGCAATCCATAGTCATATGAAAAATTGCTCCAAATCATTACTTATTAGAGAAATGCAAATTAAAGCATCTCTGAGATACTACCTCACACCTCTCAGACTGGCCAATATGACCAGAAAGGACAATGATCAGTGTTGGAAGGGATGTGGGAAATCTGGGACACCAATTTATCATTGGTGGAGCTGTGAACTCATCCAGCCTTTCTGGAGAGCAATTTGGGATCATGCCCAAAGGGCAACAAAAATGTGCATACCCTTTGATCCAGCAATACCACTACTGGGCCTATACCCTGAAGAGATGATGAAAAAGGGTAAAAACATCTTGCACAAAAATATTTATAGCAGCTCTGTTTGTGGTGGCAAAGAATTGGAAATTGAGTGAATGTCCTTCAAGTGGCTTAGCAAATGTGGTATATGTATGTCATGGAACAGTATTATTCTATTAGAAACCAGGAGGGATGGGAATTCAGAGAAGCCTGGAGGAATTTGCATGAACTGATGCTGAGCAAGATGAGCAGAACCAGAAAAACACTGTACACCCTAACAGCAACATGGGGGTGATGATCAATCCTGATGGACTTGCTCATCCCTTCAGTGCAACAATCAGGGACAATTTTGAGCTATCTGCAATGGTGAATACCATCTGTATTCAGAGAAAGAATTATGGACTTTGAACAAAGACCAAAGACTATTACCATCAAATTGGGGGGGGGGGGATGCATTATATTATAATGTAATTTTACTATCTCATACTTTATATTTCTTCCTTAAGGATATGATTTCTCTGTCATCACATTCAACTGAGATCAATAGAATCAATGTAAACACTAACAGAATGCCTTCTGTGGGGGGTGGAGGGAGGAAAGCAAGAATGGGAGAAAAATTGTAAAACTCAAAATAAACAAAATTTTTCTTTAAAAATAAATAAATAAATGAAATGAAATGAAATGAAATGAAATGACCAGAGCTGAACAGAAAGTTTGATCTTCAAGTACAGGACTCAGGGGAAGCATAGTGAGGGTGGATAAGGGTAAATTATGAGAGACTTAGTTACAGGTTGCTGGGTCTCTGGGATGGGATTATGGGTTTAGGGCCTCCTGGCCCTCCAGCTACTGGCTGCCCCATAGCACACATTTGTTGTTGCTGACTCTTCATGACTCTATTTGAGTTTTGTTGTTGTTTTTTAGGTTTTTGCAAGGCAAATGGGATTAAGTGGCTTGCCCAAGGCCACACAGCTAGGTAATCACTAAATGTCTGAGACCATATTTGAACCCAGGTACTCCTGATTTCAGGGCAGGTGCTTTATCTACTGGGCCACCTAGCCACCCCCCATAGCACACATTTGAAAGAGGACAGAGTGAAAGTGGAGAGAAAATATAATAAATGGTAGTGGGGAGGAATGGATGGAGGGAATTAAAGTCAGCAACAGCAACTGTAGAAAAACTGGGAAGTGACTTCTCTGATGGATTTATCATAAATACCATGCACCCCAGAGACAGAGCAGATGGTATAGGAACATAGACTGAAGCACAGTTTTTTCCCTCTTTCTTTCACTTTATTTCTCATGAGGATTTTTATCTTTGTGGGGGGAGGGGGATTATGTTTACTCTTACAGCAAGACTTTTTAGTAATGTACAAATAAATTAAAAATTTTTTAAACTGAGCTAAAAAAAAGAATATGTTTCCAGTCATCCAGGTTTTCAACCTATGTGTCATCTGCCACACTTCACTCTCATATCCCATACTAATCAGTTTCTACTTTCACATTATCTCATGTATACAGACTGTTTCCTCTGATTCTGCCATCATCCATCACCCCCAATACCTTCTACCTATATTATTGTAATAATCTGAGGGTTGGCCTCAAGTCTTTGCCAAAGCTATTTCATCCTCCATTCAAAACATCAAATTAAATCTTCCAAAAAGAACAGATCTGACAATGGCAGCACTAAACTTCTACAGTTCCCTCACCTTCACTTTCATGATCAGATATAAACTCCAATTTTAGAGCCCTTCCTAACCTATCTTCTGATACCTTCTTCTCTCATCTCTGTCCCTACCTCATATACTTCAGGGTCCAGTGACACTGACCTGCCTGTCCCTTGCATAAAACACTCATGTCACTGATATCCTTTTTACACATTTTCTTTCCTATTACATTGTGAGGTCCATGAGAACAGGGATTGGTTTATTTTCTTTTTACCTTATCTTTGCATCTGAGCCTAGCAGAGGGCCTGGCATATGATGTAATTGTTGTTAGATATGATCAGGACTACTGATTCAAAGAGACCTTGTCTTTTTGGAAAGCTATTGGGGGGTCCTATGGTCCCCCACTGTACCACCTAGCTGCCCCAGAAGACCAAGGTTTCTTGCCCCTGTTTTCACTCAAGTAAGAGAATTCAGTTCCTATCAAGATCCAAGAGAGAGAGACAGAGAGAGACAGAGAGAGACAGACAGAGACAGACAGAGAGAGACAGAGAGAGACAGAGACAGAGACAGAGACAGACAGACAGAGAGAGAACACAGAGAGAGAACAGAGAGAACACATATCAGTCAAAAGAGAGAAAATAAAGAGAAATAATGCCTCAGATCCCTCTATGAACCTGGACTAATCCAAAGGATGTTATTAGTGGGGGGGACACGGGACTCCCAATAGTTTTGCAAAAAAACAAGGCCTCATTGAATCAGTAGTCCTGATCATATCTGGCAACAAAACAAATGGTTGGGGGAGACAAAGGGCAAACAAATGTACAAATGAACAAAACAAGCTAAATACAGGTTAGATAGAAAATAATTAACAGAGGCAAGACATTGATGGGATTTTAGTTAGGACTTAAAGAGACCATTGCCTATTTCCCTCTGGTCCTTTTTTAAATTTACAATATTTTGTATTAAGGAGCACAGAGTAGCAGGCAACAATGTGATTAAAACAATCCGATACTAATCAAGAAATTGTATGTATAACACTTTCCAAGAGTACAGGGTGAAGGGTGAAATAAATGTTTACTGGCTGAATGAATGAAGGGCAGAATACCCAGAAATGGTTTATAATTTCTTTAGGCTTCAGTTTCTTCATTCACAAAATTAAGACAAAAATAGGGGCCCTACTTATCAAGTTGTGGGCAGCTAAGAGGGAAGTGCCTTCTCTGGAATCAGGATGACTTATCTTCCTGAATTGAAATCCTAACCAAGTCATTTAACCCTGTTTTCCTCAGTTTACTCATCAGTAAAATGACTTAGAGAAGGAAATGGCAAACCACCCCAGTATCATTGCCAAGACAATTTAGTCTGAAAAGACTAAATATCATTTATCAGCTTGTTATCAAAACCAGTGGGATAATGAAGATTAAAGAATTTCCAAAAGTACAAATTGATATACAAGAGTAGTGTTGCTGTGACTGTGTCTTGTCTCTTTTATCCGACTGGCTCCTTCCCAATGACACAGACTATATCTTCTGACTCTTCCTTGTTTTATACTTTGCAAGGATAAAGTTCTCTACCCAGAGGAAATGTGATATGAATCTCATTCTTAATTCAGTAGACAAGCATCCAAGCAAGACTTCCCATACAGGAACGAATGTTTAGGAAACTCTTCCTAAAAACTTAGTAGTGAAACTTTGAATCTAAGATAAAGTCCTAGGATTATGCTCCATCCCGTCTTAAGAAGACATTCTGAACTGTTCGTTCTTGTCCCAGACAAATTCATTTGCTTTGCTCCTAGACAACCTATTTTGGAACTGGGAAGGCAGAAAGAACATAGAAGGAAAGACAGAGGAGTGAGGTATCCCTGGTGAAAGGCAGTGCAAGCAGAGAGATTCACAGATGATTTTTCTTTGGAGGGCTCGAGGGCTGGGGCAGTTTCTCTTCTGGGGTGACAAGCGCAAAGAGGGTTTCCCTGGACTCATTTGAAGGGAAGGTATTCATGGCTAGCTGGTCAATAGCTCTCTCCTCAGGCATGTGGCTGAAGTAAGCAGTTGGGATCTTATCCAGCTAGCTTTGAGAAGAGGGACTGGAGGGGGGTGGGAACTGAGAAGCAGTTTCAGCATTTAACCCTGTGAGAGTCAGCTGGAGCTATTCTGTGGGGCAGAACTGGGAATTAATGGTTGGTGGATTAGGCTGATTGGTTCATTGAAATACAAGGTGGGAAAGGGGAGGGATTTGGAAATCGCATCTTAAGTTTGGGCAGTGCTTTATATTTTTGGAAACATTTTCATCACCATTATTGCATTTTATTCTGATAACAGCTGACTGGTGTGGTTAGTAGGAGTTACATTATATTTCCAGTTGGGGCTCTGTTAAGGGATGGGATACTGGAGAGAAGTGTCACAAGGAAGAATGAAGGAATGAGGGGGAAATGAGAAGAGCAGGAATGATGAAAAATGCCTTTAAGGAAGACTATCTTGGCAGTCTTGAGCAGTAGAAACAAAGCACCTTGGTCATAGTAGACACTCAAATGTTTGTACTTTTAATTTGACAGAGGCAAGGAATATATTAATTTGTGATTGTTAATACAGTGATCCCAACATGAGGCCACTTGAGGATTCCTGTGAAAACAGGAAGGAAGAGAAGGAAGGAATGATGTAAGAAACACCAGAGGGAGGCAGAAGTTAAAAACTAGCGCTTCTTTTCCTACCTTCCTTGATGATTTTTGTCCTTTGTTCTTCAATCTCAAAGAAAACCAGGACGTCAGGGAGGTGATGCCATGACAAGAAGATGAATGAGCAAGGGGGTGCGGAGCTAGAAGTAGAGCCATCTGATCCAGTGATCAGATAGGAATCAGAATAACTGGAGATGCTCCAGGGGAGAGGCACTCAGGGCTAAGTGACTTGCCCATGGTCACACAGCTAGTTGTCTGAGACCGAATTCGAACTCCCATCCTGACCAGTGCTCTCTCCACTGCAACACCAGGCTGCCCTCCTTAATGGATTAAGAAAAGCTGGAATTGATGATTTCTTCTTTCAATTAGTAGTTGACCTTTTTTTATCTAAGCAGACACATCTGAGACACTTTGCCCTCCCTAGTGGACCTCATCCATTTATCTCTGCAGGAAGTGCATGCATATACATTAAGCGATCTAAGGTCAATTGATGTGTCAGTCAACTAGAATTTATTGAATTTTTACTATATTCCAGACCCTAGGATCTAGAGCTTAGTGAATTACTGACCTTTTGATAAGCAAATGCTTCCAGTCTAGCAAAGACTATGAATGTAAATAATTTAGACTACTAAACTGTTTTTGCTGTTGGGTTGAAGAGAACCAAAGACACCAGAGGCTGAGGTCTTGACTTGCAATGACTTTGAATTAAGTGAGGCAGAATTCTACTCCCTCTTCCAGTGTTCCAGAAGTTCAGGGTCAGTGGGAAAGTCAAGACTGGCCAAATTTGGGGGATGCAGTAGTCTTGGCCTTTCTAAATTAAGGTCTTTTCCAGGTCTCAGTGTGTCTGAGGCAATGCCCATTCAATGACCAAGAGCTAGAGTGGATGGAGCACTAGTTCTGAAATCAAAAATCCTTGAGTTCCAAACCAGAAACTGCCTAGCTATGTGACACTAGACAAGTCAGGTAACCTTTGACTGCCTCACTCTCCATATATAAAATGGGGATAATAGTAGTACTTACCACCCAGGTAGTTGCGATTATTAAATAAGATGTTTTCAAACAGTATTTAGCAATTGTTTAATAAATATTTTGTGATTCAGTATTTATGGTCTCAGACACTTACTAGCTGTGTGACTCTGGACAAGTCATTTAACCTTTTAGTTGCCTTAATACATTAGAGAAAGTGAAGTAGGGGAAATATTGGACATATTTATTTCTATAATTATTAATCTGTACTCTCCCCTACTGACTATCCTCCCCCTAAACTAAACTGTGAGACTAGGTCATTGAATTTTTAGTAAAGTACCTTTCTTCTCTCTGCCAAAGACTCAGGAAATTCCTGCCCCCCAAGCCCAAATAAACCTCAATCAAAAGAAAAAAAATTGGTTCCCAGCCTTAATTTGAAAGGATTAATTCTTTGATTTGCCATCCCTTATCTACCAACTTCTCATTACCACGCCTTTGCTTTGAGCTACCTGCTCCCACCTAGATCTCCCTTTGTCTTTGGAGGACAGATCATTTTGGAGAAGCTTGATCCCCCAAACTCTTATCTTGTCAACTAGGGACAGCTAGGTGGTGCAATGGCCTTGGATTCAGGGGGACAGGAGTTCAAATCTAGCCTAACTATATGACCTTGGGCAAATTACTTAGCCCTGATTATCCCCTGCATCCAGAGCCTTCTCCAGTCATCCTGATTTCATATCTGGACATTGGACCCAGATGACTCTGGAGAAAAAGTGAGACTGGTGACTTAGTATAACCCCCTCATTCAAATCCAAATCATGTGCTTGTCATGGCATCACCTCCCTGATGTCGTGGTCTTCTTCGAAAATGAAGGATAAATATTATTATTATTTATGCTGCTTGTTTTGCTGTAAAGCTAGCCCCATTGTGATTCCCCCCTCCCCTTTTACTCATCTCTACAACTTGTCTGCTGTAAAGGCAGCCCACTCTGAGGTAGCATAGATCCCCCAAATCACTTCTCACACTCCTTTCTCCCTCTTAACCCGTCTTTGATGTTTTCACCAAACGAGCTTGTGGTTGTTTCTTTTTAACTCCACTTTTACTGAATCTCACTATCTTGCTGCTTTTCCAAAGAACTTGTAAATTAACTTGCAAGGTGTGAATTAAATTTAAAGTTAAGCTTTTTCTTACCTCCCAAATGGGTCAGGAAGATTTGAGTTTGACTGAAAATGACTGAATAATGATAAGTGCTTGTTTCTTTTTCCCTTCATTTACACTGAAGAGCAAAATGGCATAATTACACTAGAACTCTTTTGAGGTTATTGGAAACATGCTCCTCGCATGATCTGCAGAGAAGTATGTTAGTTTGTCATTATTATGGTGAAACTCACCTAAGGCATCTGACCCCACACCAGGAAGAGGGTGTCTAAACAAAAAAAAAGAGGTTAAGCCTAAAGGCAATAATCTGAGGATATATGACAGTCATTGTTCAAACAGGTTTGAGACCTTCTAGGACTGAGAATAATAATAAGGAAGCCCCAGGGCCTGGTCTCCAAAGGAACAAAACCTGGGAGTCATCTGCTGGCCTCAGGCAGAGGCTATCTAAAAAGGAATAGAGCCAGTCACTTAACTTCTGTTTGCCTCAGTTTCCTCATCTGTAAAATGAGGATAACAATAGCACCCACCTCCCAGGGTTGTTGGAAGGATCAAATGAGATAATTCTAAAATAATAAAATGAATTAATTCTTGTTCTCAAAGAAGACAATGACATTGGGGATATGATGCCATGGTAAAGAACGAGGGGGTATGGGGGCTAAGTCACCAACCTCACTTTTTCCTTCAGAGCCATCTGGTTCCAGTGGTCAGATATGAATCAGGGTGACTGGCTGTGCCCTGGATGTGAGGCAATCAGGCTTAAGTGACTTGCCCAAGGTCACACAGCTAGAAAGACTCAAGTATCTGAAACTGAATTTGAACTCAAGTCCTCCAGACTCCAGGCTCTATCCATTGCACCACCTAGCTGCCCATAGACTAGCAGTGTTTGTCTTGTTTGGGCCATAATTAGTTCAGAGTGAATGTAAATAGCAATATATTATCTATTTTATCTATATTATCTATTATCTACTTATCTATTTTAGCCAGAAACCCTGAAGGATTTCTCCTCCCAGATTGATTTTTTTGATTGTGCAAAAGTCTCTCTTGTTTTTTTTATCTGCCTTAATCATTGAGACACCCTAAGGGCTTACTGTTTCAGCTAAATTTTTATTTTTCCAGAAGTGGTCTTTCTTGGCCTCTTTTCCTCATCTCTTTCTAACCAAACTTTGATCTTTGAGTGGAAACTGCTGGCCAAGGTCCAAGAATACTGGACCAAGAAGAAGAAAGTGAGGCTGGAGTACTTGCAGCATTGCTCACTTGCATGTCATGGCATCACATCCCAGGTGTCATGGTCTTCAAGAATGAAGGACAAACATCAACTTGTGTAATAGTAGCGGCCCCACTGTCAGCTCTCTCTCTCTCTCTCTCTCTCTCTCTCTCTCTCTCTCTCTCTCTCTCTCTCTCTCTCTCTCTCTCCCCCCCCCCTTCCTCCCTCCCTTCCTTCCTTATTTTTCTTCCTGTACTTTGCCTTTTTAACAATTTAGAAAGTGAGGGAGCTGGTGGTAACATTGTTCCCTACTCTCCACTCCATACTCCCAGCCCCTCCCTCAAAAAAAAGAGATAAAAGAAATTAAGTCATTGAAGCATTCTTTAAAATGCATAGAAAGGAACAGAAAGAAGTTCAGAGAGAAATATAGGCAGGTAAACTTTGAAACTAAAATTGAATAACATTTTTTTAAAGCAAATTAAATGTAATAGTCAAATATAAAACCTCATTTTCTGTTCTGCTTTTTATGAAGAAATCACTTTGGGGGAGGTATTTGTTTAATTCTGAGTAAAAGAATTTAAATAAGGTAAATATTCTATATCAAAGTGTTATAATTACTACAACTTTTTACAAATATTCTTTTTTGTTTTTTTTTGTAAGGCAATGGGGTTTAATGACTTACCCAAGGCCACACAGCTAGGTAATTATTAAGTGTCTGAGGCTGAATTTGAACTCAGGTCCTCCTGACTCCAGGGCCAGTGCTCTATCCACTGCACCACCTAGCTGCTGCTTTTTACTACTATTCTTGGTCAATTTTTCTTAGCTATTATGAGGACTGGAATGTGTTCTCAGATTTTGTCCTGCTCTCCTTAATCCATTAAAAAATTGTATTCTCCTTTTAGACTTGCCCTGCCCTCCTGATACTTAAATTCATTAAAAAAGTTACCTCCTTTCAGGAAAGATAGCATTATAGAAGGATGGTTCTCTTGTATATCAAATAACAGGGTTGTCTCCTGGGAAGTTTAAGGTTTTGTCTATTCTTAAGTATATTCTGTTTCCCCTCCCCTCAGCTTGGTGTGGTCATTACTAGAATAGCTTCCACCTATAGTTTAAATTGTAAATCCCAGAGAATAAAACTTCATGTATAATCCATACTTTTTCTGTGGTTATTTCATTTTAACCCTATGTTTTAAGCTCCAAATAATTTTAGTGTTCACATCCGTTTCTTTTTTCTCTTTTTTTTTCCTTAGATTTTTTGCAAGGCAAATGCGGTTAAGTGGCTTGCCCAAGGCCACACAGCTAGGTAATTATCAAGTGTCTGAGGCCAGATTTGAACCCAGGTACTCCTGACTCCAAGGCCTGTGCTTTATCCACTATTCCACCTAGCCACCCCACTCACATCTATTTCTTACAATGCCATTTCAGCAATTTGATGAAGGGCTTGGGAGCTCCTTTAGTGAGTGAGATTTTAGTAATATCTTTAAACCTAAGAAACTTGTGTTTTGGATACTAAATTATAAAGCATAAATTGGGGTGGGGCAGCATTCACTAGAGGATAATACAGAGAAGACCCCATTGAGATTTTACAGTAAAATCAAAGTACAATATAAATATCAGCTACTATTACTCCCTCTTAAGCTTTCCAAATTCCTTACCCAAGCTCCCAAGGGAAAGGAGAACCACAGTTACAAGAGTCCAGCTTGTTTTCTGACTAAAGTATTAATGATTAAGTTAGAGAAGATTCTTCCCAGAATTCATGTTTTAGTCTAACTTAGTTTCACAAATGTCTATTGGTGCAAGCAAATGAATAGTTAGAAATTATTAGCCAAGTTAGCCAGGGTCATTATAGGTGCCATTGCCGCAGGTCTGGCCTTAGCAGATGAGACATATGGAAACCTCAGAACTTCATGAACATGTTGCCTATTTCTCTTCTACAGGCTATTGTGGAGCTGCTGTTCCCTCAGGAGTGAATCTTTATCCAATGAATTCATGGGCAAGCATTTATTAACTGCTTTTTTAATAATGAGACATGCTAACTGCCAGGGATAAAAGAAATGCAAACAAAAAAAAAAATAACAAAGTAAAAAGCTGTCCCTGTGGTCCCTGTGAACAAGGAAGGGGCAGGTAGGTGCCTAACTTGTATGCAGGAAGACCTGAGTTCAAATCTAGACTCAGATTCTTCCTTGTTGTGAGAAAGTCATTTAACCCTATTTGCCTCAATTAGGGTTAGAATGGGAATGGCAAACCACTCCAGTATCTTTGCCAAGAAAACCCCAAATGGGGTCACAAAGAGAGAGACAAGACTAAAAACTAACAGAGCAACAAATCCGAAAGGAGCTCCCATTCCACTGGGGAGACAAGACAACAACTATAAGCATACAAGATACATACAGTTGAAGAGGGAGATAGTCCCTGTGGGAAGGCACTAGCAGACGATGGGGCTGGGGCAGATGCTGGTTCAGCCTTGATGGACTCTCTCATTGCATCAGTGCAACAATCAGGGACAATTTGGGGCTGTCTGCAATGAAGAATACCATCTGAATCCAGAGAAACAAATGTGGAGTTTGAACAAAGACCAAGGACTATTACCTTTAATTTAGAAAAAAACCTGATATCTTATTGTCTGATCTTGCTATCTCTTATACTTTATGTTTCTTCCTTAAGGATATGATTTCTCTCTCATCACATTCAATTTGGATCAATGTCTACCATGGAAACAATGTAAAGACTAGCAAATTGCCTTCTGTGTGTGTGGGAGTAAGATTAGGGAGAAAATTGTAAAACTAAAACTAAATAAAATCTTTAAGTACAAAAAAAAGTTTTTCAATATTCATACACTTGCTTATTTATAAATTACATAGTTTTCTATCACCCTCCTTTCCTCTCTCCTCCCCTCAGCCATGACCAGTCTGGTAAAAGTTGAACATGTGCATTTGTGTGAGGAATTAGGACTAAGGAAAAAGAAAGAAAATTATGGAATAGGAAGGCAAAACATAAGAGAAGTTTTAAAAAATTGAACATCATATCCTATACATTCAGATTCTGGGTTTGTTTTTTTCCCCTCTGGATGTGGATGGTCTAGTCCAAAATAGGTCTTCCAGGGTTGTCCTGGATCTCTGACCTGCTAAGAGGAGCTCCATACATTGCAGATGATCAACTCACAATGTACAATCATTATTTCACTTGATCCTTAAAACAACTCTGGGAGGTAGGTCCTATTTTTTATACTTATTTTACAGATTAGGAAATTAAGGCAAATTAAGTGACTTCCCCAGGGTTACACAGTTGAGTCTGCTATGGGTTTTAAATTCAGCTTTTCTTGTAACTCCAGGCCTAAGGCTTTATCCAGAGCCAGAGCCAGAGAGAGGGAGGGAGGGAGGGGAAAGGACAGAAGAGAGGAGGGAGAGACACACACACACACACACACACACACACACACACAGCGAGAGCGAGAGCGAGAGCGAGAGCGAGAGCACATTCTAGGAGCACAAGTCGGAAGATGATTTGGATCAGAGGGGAGAAAAGTATAAGAAGTCTTTGAAAGGTAAAAAGGGAAGATGTTGAGAACAAGCTTCAGAATATATTGTCATTGACTTCATGCCCTCATATATAGATGAAATCATTCTTAGTTGTCATTTCCAAGTGAATTAAGCATACCAACCTGTTTATATTATTTCGATAAGTTCTTGAGAATGTCTCTTCTTTCAGGCCTTTGTCCCTTCAGGTTGGTATCTCTGCCATCTTTGCTAATGAGTAATAAGATTAGAGCAGAGTTTCTAAGATAATTCACAACTTTGTTATTTTAAGGATTATGACTACCTGACTGAATGCTTGGTGTGCCACCATTGCTGCTATTCCAAAACCCATTGAATATGGACACAAAATACCATTTTGGTTATATAAATTCCTTAGCCCTACTAACTCAATCAGAGTTAGTTCTTTTGTCCTTCCCTAATCTCAACAAATTTTGGGGAGAAAAGAAAATCAATCCTGCTCTCAGGCTACCAGACTTACCTTTCTTATACATTTCTCCTTAAATGTTAGTTGTCCTAAAGAAGCTTCTGCCTCAGGATCCTCTCAGCCCAGATTGGTCACTGCCTATCTTGGATCTTTTTTGTAAGAAATAATCCTTCAGTGAGTTCCCCATTAATAGGTCACATTTGAAAAAGCAAATAATGGATCCCCTAAAGTGGTTGAATTAAGTTTGAATTCATATTGTATATTTCCAAGGAGCTGAAAACAATTACCATAATTTATAGTAATAATTTTGAATAGTGCTGATTTAAATACATATGACCACCTTAGGGGATTCATTATTCAAAGTAATAGAGATCCAGCTGTGTTCTTAACCTTCTTTTGATTCTTTACTCCACAGTCCAACCACCAGCATCCATCTCCCCTGCCAGGAATCAAATGGGTCATGCCATTGGTCATGATTAGAACAGCTACTTCTCAAAGGACCAGTGATCAGATCAGACATACATTTTTCATAGTCAGTGTGTGATTTATTTTGAATGACTTTATGGTAGAAGTAGAGTCTTTTATTTGAGCAAGGAGAGAGAGCAGCCTTTAGTCAAATGAATGGAAGAGATACTGTCTGGAGGCTTTTACCAGCTTTGGGATTCTACCATCCACTTTTTTTCAACTGAGGGGCAGCTAAGTGGCACAATGAATCGATCTTGGAGTCAGGAAGACAGGAGTTTGAATTCAGCAGAGACTTGACTCTCTGTGTGATCTTAGGTAAGTCACTTAATCCTGACTGCCTCACTTCCAGGCCATCTC
This sequence comes from Macrotis lagotis, assembly GCF_037893015.1. Lineage (NCBI taxonomy): Eukaryota > Metazoa > Chordata > Mammalia > Peramelemorphia > Peramelidae > Macrotis > Macrotis lagotis. The sequence continues at coordinate 575,303,681 of NC_133658.1, forward strand.
CAGTTGTTCTGATTCATATCTGGCCACTTGACCCAGATGGAGCTGGAGGAAAAAGTGAGACTGGTGACTTAGCATAGTATCCCCCTCACTCAAATCCAACTCATGTGCATGTCACGGCATCACATCCCTGATGTTGTGGTCTTCTTTGAAAATGAAAAACATTGGGTGGCTAGGTGGCATAGTGGATAAAGCACCGGCCTTGGAGTCAGGAGTACCTGGGTTCAAATCCAGTCTCAGACACTTAATAATTACCTAGCTGTGTGGCCTTGGGCAAGCCACTTAACCCCGTTTGCCTTGCAAAAACCTAAAAAAAAAAATGAAAAATATTTTTCAACTGAATCAATGATTCCATTTTCATTATCTATCCATATTCTCACTTTCTACTTCTAGAACCTAAACACCCCAAGAAACAAATCAGAGAATTGAGATAAAGAAATGAAACATCTTCCAGATAAGAATGAACATTATCAGTTTATTTCTGATTTGATTGGAACTGATTAACCAAAGACAGTAAAAAATCACAAAAAGGGAGGTCTCTCCATTAATAGACAACGAAGGAATAGCGAAGACCATAACATTATGATGTCAGATTACATCAATGATATGGAAGGGGGGGTAGCACATAGATGACATTAGCAATGGCATGGTCAACATAATTGCATGGAATAACATGGTCAACTCAGTTTAGGTTCACATTGGGGATGAATTGTGGCATTCACATGTCATTGAGCATTTAACAGAGGAGGGGAGATTATTTTGCCGTTAACACAGCAAGAATCCAGTGGCCATGAGTTTCTCTCACTGAACTCCCCATTGTCTCCATCAGGAAATGTGTCAATGATAAGGAGCTCGTGAATCGAGTGGTCCCAGGCACCTCAAGTCTGAGTCTTAACTGCACACAGCTGGGATAAAGCTACGCAATATGGAGGAGGAAGTTGTGCGATCAGAAGTATTGTCTGGTTCCCTGTGGCTAGGGTCCTCCTGATTGGACAGGGGAAGTCTTTTCTATGGGACCAACAGGAAGCTCATGCTGAGACACAAGGATTATCTTGGGAAGTACTGGAGGATTCTGACCAGGAGGGTCAAGAAAGAGGTATAGTCAGCATTCTTGTTAACTATAGTGCTTAAGTTGAACTGCTAGCAGGACATCTGCAAAATAATACAGCAGTTCATCGGAAAGAGAACTCTTCACTCTGAGAAGTAATGCAATGAAGAGTAGCACTGCATGAGAGATGTCTACCAAAAGGGATGGGAAGTGAGAGACTTCCAGGAACCTACCCTATGGTCTTTGACCCAATAGTTCCAGCTCCCAGGGATGAAGCAGTCATGGAACTGGAAAAGGAAAGCAAACTTGGGATAACATTTGGAGAACTCTCAAGATAGTCAGAAAGCTTCCTCAGATCTACCCTCTTTTCATTGGAAATCTCATTATCCTTCAAGGCTGAATCTGCCTAATATTTATTTTTGTTTTATTTTTATTTGAATCTTTGGCCCATAGCACAAACCCTTAAACACAGTGTTCAAATAAAGATTAACTTTTATTATGGAAAGATTGTGACTCCTTGCTCTGAAAGAACAAGCTGAGGGTAAAAGGTAGTTGCTGAAGACATTCAAATAGAAACTTAAGAGCCTCTGTTCTAAAGATGTGGAACTTGAAAGGTTGACACTTTTAAATGAAACATAAATTAGCTTTTTGACATTTAGGTTTTTTCTCAAAAATCAAATAAGGAATTGATGACAAATTGGCAAACAGAATGAACAAATTGTTTTCTCTGATCCATGTACTTTGTTTTCATCTTAAATTCATATACATTTATTTATTACCAACCAAAATTTCACATTTATTTATTATCAACCAAAATTTCAAGAACAGCAGATGGAAAATATAACAAAATTAATAATATCATCACATTTAACTAAGAATCTAGTCCTTCAGAAATCAAAAATACTAAATAGATTAAATCTGTGTTATTTCCATATTACATTAGCAGAAAAATAAGAATCAAATTACATTTCCATTATCATCAAAACTGAGTTCTCAGTCTTGAGAAATTTTATTCTTAGTGCAAAACAAATTCTCTCATATTCTAGTATTTTAAAAATATTTATATTGAGGCCCATAGTTTTTTCATTCATCACTGTCACTTCCCGATTCACTCAGCTGCAAATCATTTCCTAAAATAAAAAGAAATGGGAAAATTAATTACACAAAAGTTTTTTAAAAATTCAATAAATATAGAATAAGCTCAGGTAAAATGTGAACTTACAGCTACTTATTTTCAAAAGATATTTTTCATAACAATAACACTAATATTTACTTATGCTTTATACTTTACAAAGTGCTTCATAAACATTATCACATTAAGTATTATTTGCAAATTGAAAATTAAGTGAATGTCCTTCAATTGGGGAATGGCTTAACAAACTGTGGTATATGTATGTCATGGAACACTATTGTTCAATTATTAAACAGGAGGGATGGGAATTCAGGGAAGCCTGGAAAGATTTGCATGAATGGATGCTGAGTGAGATGAGCAGAACCAGAAGAACATCGTACAGCCTATCAGCAACATGGGGGTGATGATCAACCCTGATGGACTTGCTCACCCCTTCAGTGCAACAACCAGGGACAATTTTGAGATATCTGCAATGGAGAATAACATCTGTATCCAGAGAAAGAATTACAGACTTTGAACAAAGACCAAAGACTATTACTGTCAAATTAGACAAAAAAAGCATCATATTACTATGTAATTTTACTATCCCATACTTTTTTTTTCTTCCTTAAGGATATTTCTCTGTCATTACATTCAACTAAGATCAATGTATAACATGCCTTCTGTGGGGGGTGGGGGGAGGGAAGCAAGAATGGGGAAAAATAATAATAATTATTATTAATAAATAATAATAAATAAAATAATAAAATAAACTCAAAATAAATAAAATCTTTCTAAAAAAAGAATGTTTGCTTATTTTAAATTTCAGTATCAGTGTTCAAATTTGCTACTGCCAAGCATTCATTTACATATTACATCTATTTTTGGCATTTTAGTTCATCTACCAGTATCACCGATATATTGTAAGGTAAAAATATTCATTATGTTTTATATTTTTGATTCCATTTTTTGAGGTCTTTTTATTGAGAAATTATCAGGGGATCTGACCAGGGGCATTTTTTATTTACTAGTTGTGTGACCTCATACCTTGCAAAAAAATACAAATAAAAGAGAGATAAAGAAACTATCAGGGAATTGAAGAAAAACTAGTTATTAATGGTTCATGCCAAGTGGTATTATTCTCTAGAAAGCAATAGTTGGCCTGTTAGGTTAGAAAAGGTTAAGAAATGGGGTGCTATTACTGGTCCTCATTATTATTGTCTATGAGGTCGGGAAAGTGGCATTGGAAAGTCACCTAGTATTAGTTCCCTGACATACTCTATATCAGGTTGTATAAGGACAGTCATCACATTTTTGATTCTTAAGTTGTGACCAGATTTGTGGTTCTCTTGGTAAAGATGCTGTTATAGTTTGCCATTTCCTCCTCCAGCTCATTTGACAAATGAGGAACTCAGGCAAACTAAGTGACTTGTCCAGGGACACACAGCTGGGAAGTGTCATGAAACTTGATTTGAACTCAGGTCCTCCCATTCTTTCTACTGCACCACCTACCTGCCACAAAATTAGGTTTCTACATGAGTGCTAAATTTAGTCATGCTGCTGTTCAACGTGTCAAGGTTTGTTTTCCTTTTCTTTATAGGTAGGAAAAATTGAATTAATGATCCATATGCAATAGTAAATATATTACAATCACAGAGAATATTGTACCACAACATACAAACCTAAAATAAACACATATGTATTCCAGATTACCCCCTAGCACTGAAAAAATGGCATATTTGATTGTAGGGGAAAGAAGCAGCAGAAAAGGGAGGAGTTTTGGCTAGAAAGAGAATATTTGGAGCTGAGAGGGAGAATATTTGTAGAGGGGAGAAAAGGAGCAAAAGGCAGATGAAAGACATTTCATTTCCTGCCATATTGGAATAAGAGTTATGAGTGAGTTCTGCCCATTTTGTGTGATCAGATCACCAACCTAAATTCTCTACCACCTTCACCTCCAGCTCTCTCCTGTTTGGAAAATCAATCATAGAACTGGAAGGTAATTTTCATATTTTTTAATTCTTTTATTTAATTTATTTTTAACCCCCCCCCCAGCTACATGCAAAAGCAAATTTCAATATTTACTTCCAAAACTTTGAGTTACAAATTCTCTCCCTTCCTCCCACCCTCCTGAGAAAGCAAGTCACTTGATGTATGTTAAAAATGTATAGCCACAAAAAACATTACTACAACAGTCATGTTGTAAAAGTAAACATAATCCTTACACACAAAGAGAAACTTCAAGAAAAATAAAGTTGGAAAAAAAAGTATACTTCAGTCTGGATTCAGACACCATCAATTCTGTCTTTGGGATAGATTACATTCTTTACCCTAAGTCCATCAGAGAAATTGATTCAATATTTGTTTTCTCACAGTTGCTATTGCTAGCTATTATTCCCCTCCATCCTATTCTTCCCCTTCTCTTTCCTTTCACTATCTCTCCTGCAAAAGTGTATTGCATCTGACCACCCCTCCCAGGATCTTCAAGATCTTCTATCACCTACAACTCCCCTCCCCCAATCCCCAGTCCTCTTTCTCTCTAGGTAAGATAGATTTCTATACCCAATTGAGTATGTTATTCCCTCTCTGAGCCACTTTTGATGAAAGTAAGGCTCACTCACTCCCCAGGGAAAAGAATTTTCTGACTTTCCCAATTCATAACTTTTGTGATAGAGAATTGATGATGGAAAACTCTGCTATCTTTTCCCTTTTGATAAATAGATTGTTTCCAATGTTTTGCTATAAATAACTAAAGCAACCATGAATATTTTTGCATAGCTAGGCTCTTTTATCCCTTAATGATTTTTTCTTTTTTTTAGTTTTTGCAAGGCAATGAGGTTAAGTGGCTTGCCCAAGGTTACACAGCTAGGTAATTTGAGGCTGCATTTGAACCCAGGTACTCCTGACTCCAGGGCTGGTGCTCTATCCACTGTGCCACCTAGCTGTCCCCCTTAATGATTTTTTTTTTAGCATAAAGTTCTAATTTTTTCACAGTCCCAAAACTGAATTTCAACATTCATTACCCATTTTTAAAAACATTTTAAGGGTTATATGGTGACATTTTAAAGTTGTCTTTACACACAGTCCTAAAATCTTTCAAGTGATTAATGGTTTGTATTTTCTCCTCCAATAATATTCTATTTTGTTTGTTGAGAACATTCCTTTCCTGGGGACTATTTATTATAAAATTCTAGATAGCATATCTATAGTTGCTTACTACAGATCTACAGATATTTACTATAAATAGTTCCATCCTTCCTACCTCCCCCAATTCTGTTTCTTTCCTTTCAGTTTTAGATATCTTGATCTTTGTTGGGCAAAAATCTTTTACCTTCATGTAATAAGGCTTATCAATTTTTGCTCCAAATTTTTTTTCTTTTTGCATTATTAAAAATATCTTCCCCTCTCTGCAGAGGAAATAAATATAATTACTTTTTTCCTTGCAGTTTTTTAGGATTTATGTATTTAATATTTAGATTGCTGACCCAAGTGAGAATTTATTTTGGAATACAGTAAAGAATAAACTTTTTTTTCTTGGCCAGTTTTCCCAGCAGTTTTTATTTAAAAATAATCCTTTCTACAGTGTTTTTTTTAATTAAATTTTATTTTGAATTTATTAAGTATTAAAAAAGAGAACACCTCCAAATGTAAAACAGCATCCCCCAAAATAAAAAATATGTGAAACTACAAATTGGTTACAGCTTACTTTTTTTAAAAAAGTAATAAAGTCAATAAACTGTCTGCTTGTTTTTGTTTCCATCTCATCTTGTTTTCCTTAGAGTGATTTTAAAGCATAAGTTCAACAAATACTAATCTTTTATATATGCATCAACTTCTATTTCTAGATTCTTGTTTCTCTGCTCCTTTTCAAAAGCACATTTCTACAAAATACATTTCTACAAAATACATTTTTAAATTTGGTAGCACTACTCCCTCTTTCACTTTCTTTTTCATATTTGTTCTTGATATTGCCTATTTTTCCATATGAACTTTTTTATTTCAAATTTGTGAAGTTATATATGTGTTTGGGCTGGCACAATGAAAGTTTATTAGTATTGCCATTTTCTTAAATTTATTCAATCTAAAAATCGATCATCCATTTTTATGGACAATATTTTCAGAATTTAAATCCATCAATGGACGGATTGTATTAAGTATTAAGCAGACTTACGACTTATTAAATGGGCAGATTTGCTTCAGAATTATAGACAGCTTTTCATTTGTTTACTTCTTCCTTGATATTCATCTAAATAATTTTGACTTTGTCTTTTGCATACCTTGATAAATTATGATGCATTTAATTATTATCATGAAGGGGATTTCTCTATCAGTTTTCCTTGGTTCCTACTAGTACTGTGTAAGAAGCAGAAGATTTTATAACTTGCTACTTTTAAATTAATTCATTAAATTACTCTTTTGTTGACTGTCAGGTTTTCTATATGACAATAATGAACTTTTTCATTGCTTCTTACTTGTTTTTTAATGCCTTATTATGATTTCGACTTATTTATAAAACTATGTTAAATAGGAAGAGTGAAAGTAGGCATCCTTTATTAACACCTTTTCCTTTAATATCTTTATTATATAAAGTAGATATTCAGTCATGTTTGACTGTTCATAATCCCATTTGAGATTTTCTTGGAAAAGATACTGAAGTGGTTTGCCATTTCCTTATCCAGATCATTTTTCAGATGAGGAAACTGAGGCAGAGTTAAGTGATTAACTTGGGTTCACACAGCTAATAAGTATATCTGAAGGCTAGATTGGACTCCAGAAGATAAGTCTCCCTGACTTCAGACCTGGCATTCTATCCACTGCACCCATGTAGCTTCCCTATATAAAATATTAGCTCTTTTCAAAGGTGTAGTTTTTAATCATATTCTAGAAAGATCTTTTTATTCTTATATTTTAAACATTGCTAACATGAGTGCTATATTTGTCTCAAAACTTTCTGTGTCTAATGAAATATATGTAATCTTTATTTTTTTCCTATCATTTGCTTTCCTGGCATAAAAGTATCCTTGCATTCTATTTTATATCTCCTACTTGGTTGTGATGAATAATTTTTCATTTACTTATAATGGGGGGACAAGAGAATGAGGTCCGTGTTCTAAAAGAATTCTCAGATTTACTCTTTCTAGTTGATTGTACAGAAACATGCACGATTATTCTTTACTTGGTTCTAATTCAATAATGTCGAATTTTAGAAGCCTATTTCTATCCATGAATGACTTAGGAGTTGGTATGTGTACGTCATGATGAAAAGTCTTCTAAATAAATAGCTATGGATCCAGAAGAGCTCACAGCTCAGAAATTGCTGAGTTGGGATATGACTCTAATTTTTTATTCTCTTTTTTCTGGTGAGGCATGAGCTACTAGATAATAGAGGAATATTGTTGTCTATTGCCCATGGGTCTGTAAACAAATGATGTGTCTGTTTCTCTTGTGTTTATTCTTTTCTGATCTTAGAGAAGTATTCTGAAGGGTGAATGCCTGGACACCAATGTGAATTCAGGTAAACTCACAAGGTCTCATTAGAGCCCCTGGCAACTTAAGTCAGTAGTAGAATCCAGTGGGATGCTAGGAGTAGCCACCAGAACAGCAGTGCTTTATGACAGAAGACCTCTATAAGTAGATGTGGAGAGTCATCCTAAGATAGATGCATGGATCCTGACCTCTTGTGAAATACAAATTGTGATCTCTAGAAAGACATTGCTCCAAGAGAGCACCAAAGAACTACACAAAGAATTGTATGAGGACTCCACAAAGGAAGAAAAGAACTCCTACCAGTATCAAAACTTGTGAGTTATCCTTTTGACCTAAGTATTCCCAACAAATGCAATTCATTATCCCTGTATTTAAAGTTTGAGTTCTCTCTCCAGAGACTCTGTAGGTAAAAGGGAAAGTATATGTGAAGTTTACAATCCTCTTGTAAAACCTTTTCAACAAATTTCTTTTCTAAAAGCTAGCTGATCTGATTAACTGTCAATGTGAAACATATTGATTGGTCCAGGGGGTTCATGAGTGGCAGGATTAGAAACCTAGGATTCCCAGTTTTACCTTCCTATAACTTTGAAAACATTATAAGCTAGTCTCATTCTGGGGACCCAAACTGTGAATTTGAGTTCAGGTTGAAAGAGCTGACTTAGAGGGGATATTACATACGATTATATTCTATTCTTGAGTATATTCTTGAGTATTTTTATAATGATATTCTTATTAATGATATTAGCCTATAGTTTTCCATATCAACTTTTTATTTAGTTTGAAAATCAAAACTATTTTCTCCTCAGAGAAGGAATTGGGTAACATACCCACTTATTTTGTTTCCAAATTCAGGATCCAAATGTTTTTTGTTTGTTTTGTTTTGTTTTTGCAGAGAAGCTTGCTAATTACTAATTTCTCTTTTGGGTGTATTTATATATCCACTTCCTGTTTTGTTAGTTTTGGTATTTTGTCAATAATGCAATAAATTTTGAACCATTCCCTTCATCATCATTTAGATAGTTCCATGTTAATTACGCTACTTGTGATCAACACATTATTGAATTCTGCTTTATAACATTTTACTACTTTCTCATTTTATACTACCCTTTTATAATACCATTTTTTGGGTTGTCATTTCTTTGACATTTTTTTTACTAAATTGGATGGCATAGTTTCTTATTCTTATTCTATTACTAAGAAAAACTTTATAAATATTTTAAAATATAGTTCTTGTGTCATATTAATAACTATGTATCCCTTGCCTGACTTTAAGATTATACTATCTTCTGTCATCTCTTTTAAAGACATTTTTCCATTTTTTCCCCAGCCTCTGTTTCCATACAAGATATTGAGTTTTACTGGATAGATAATTCTGGGGAAGTGGTAGGTGTTTTTTAATTTTTTTTTTGCTTTTAAATTTTTTTAGTTAAATATATCAATTTTCTGATCTTCCCTTCTAATATTGAAGATTTCTGTAATCTTTTTTTTAGGTTTTTTTTTTTTGCAGGGCAATAGGATTAAGTGGCTTGCCCAAGGCCACACAGCTAGGTAATTATTAAGTGTCTGTGGCCAAATTTGAACTCAGGTACTCCTGACTCCAGGGCCAGTGCTCTAACCACTGCACCATCTAGCTACCCCTGATTTCTGTAATCTTATTGTTCCCTGTCAAGTGATTTCTGCACTTCTTCTCTTTCTATATTTTTCTTTGTTGTTATAATGCATGAGTTTTAACTACAAAATGTCAGACACTTCCCGCCAAAATACAGTCTGAACAGGAAGCAGACTGCATAGCTCTCCCTACACACACCTATTATTCCAGCAAAGCCCTGAAGAATGCACCAGAATGAATAAAGAGCAAGTGATTTCTTCATCCTCAACATTCAATCTTCAACTTTTCAGGATAAGAATATCACTCAGAAGACCACAAGGAAGAGGAAAGCCTCCTCCCTCACCTTAACAAAGCCAGCAGTCTCCCAATAGGACCAGAGATGGTCAGGGCACCTGTGGCCTGCCAAGATTTGGTCCAAAAATAAGGGGTGGAGAGCTTTAAACTAAAAAAGAAAAAAAAAAGGAAAGGAAAAGAGAGAAAAACCTGTACTATGTAAATTTTCCAAAGAATAGTTAATATGTAGAAAGGACAGTAGTAGAGAAGTCTAGTTAATTCATAGGAGATAAAATCCCCCAAAGGAGTACTATTACATGAAAATGCACAGAATATGAATGCAAAATAAAATGAACTAGAGATCTTAAAACAATGAGAAAAATTTGACCTGAAAGCTATCACAGAGACATGGAAAATGAGGACTAAAATGTCATTCTGGAAGGGTATATCCCATTAAGCAGTACTATGTGCAAAACAGACAGAAATAATAAACAGATTAACATGGAAGTCTTTGGGGATTACAATTTTAACTAGATATTTGCAAGAGTTCTTTTCATCCTCTTCCAAATAACTCTGAATTCATGATTCGTTTTAATGATAGCATCTTTCAAAAGGTGGAGAAAACAATGAAAGTGATATTGCCCTATGAGTCTATTTAGAATCCCTTCCCTGCCAGTACACTCTTTGATTCTTTGATCCCTCATGTATTATCCATCCATATCATTACTATTCCTCCTGGATCCTTATCCAATTCTACCCTCACATTAGAACTTGTGAAATACTAGTTCTGTTTTTTAAAAAGAACTTTAACAGATTCCTAGATTGGCCTTTTTAATATCAGGAAGGTGATGCCATTGATAAGCACATGAATTGGATTTGAGTGGGGGGTGCTGTGCTAAGTCACCAGTCTCACTTTCTCCTCCACAATCATCTGGGTCCAGTGGCTAGATAAGAATCAGGGCAACTGGAGATGATCCCGGATGCAAGGCAATCGGGGTTAAATGATTCACCCAAGGTCACACAGCCAGTTAGTGTCAAATGTCTGAGATCCAATTCAAACTTCTGTCTTCCTGACTGCAAGGCAATGCTCTATCCACTGCATCACCTAGCTGCCCCATTAGCACTTTAACACACTAAGTGAGAAAGAAAAGGTTCATGACACCCAGATCCTAGAAGCTATTATTGAACCAGCTCTTATTTTCTTTCGTTTTCAGGTCACTTAGTATCTGGTTTACAGCCTTTCTACCTAATCCTTCTCCTTATACTTACTGACATATATTAATATCCCTTCAAAAACCCTTGCTTCTTAATTCATCACTCTCATCTCATGTGGATTTTGCACATTTATTCCACCTCAGCCACATGGGAGGAATGGTCAGACCCTTGATCTCTTTATTATCTACAAGTTAAAGCTGAAATTCCTTTGACTCCCTACCCTTTTTGGATTCCAACTCTCCTTAAGCCTCATCCCTCTAAAGTCTATTTTCCAATCTATTGTAATCTCTAAGTATTTTACCCATCCATGATTTCCTAAACCATTATTCCTATTATGCCTTCACATTCCTCCCAACAAAATATTGCTCTTTGGTTAATCCATTTAACTTTATATTACCTGATCAACTTTTCCATTTTTGTCCCAACTTTGAATCACTCTTGCCCTTTGTTTTTTCCAAGTCAGTTTTGAAGAATGTTTTCAAAAGGCCATTAATAGGGGTGGCTAGGTGCCATAGTGGATAGAGCACCGGCCTTGGAGTCAGGAGTACCTGAGTTCAAACCCAGCCTCAGACACTTAATAATTACCTAGCTGTGTGGCCTTGGGCAAGCCACTTAACCCCATTGCCTAGCAAAAAAAAAAAAAGAGGCCATTAATAGTTTGCAAATCTTTTGAGAACTGTTTCTTCATATCTTTTGAGCACTTATCCATCTACTAGGGAATAATTTCTGGTGTATTTGTGTGAAATATCTATATATTTTTGCTAAGAGTTTGATATTTAATGAAAATCTTTTTTCCTTGTCTTTTAATTCTTTTTTCATTGCTTTCATATTTGTTGAAGATTTTTAATATTAGTCAAAATTGACTATCTTTTATGACCTACTTTGTAACTTATTTGGTCAGGAATTCTAATTATGCATTGGGGGGCAAGATCCTTGATCTCATTCTCTTCAATTTTTTAAAAAAGTATGACATCTGAAATTATGAGTCATATATTCATTTAGAGTTTATTGTGACTTGTGGTGTAAATTATTTAATTTTAATATCTGTCAAATTCTTAACATTGTCCTACCTGTTTTTGTCATAGGTGTAGTCTTTATTTAATTTTGTTGGATTTATTCAACACTGCACTACTAGTTTTGATAACTTTTGTCTTGTATATCTAGTCTGCTCCATAGTTGTGGTTTTGTTTTTAGTCATCCTGATCCATATCTGGCCACTGGACCCAGGATGCTCTGGAGGAGAAAGGGAGGCTGGTGACTCAGCACAACTCTCCCCCACCTCTTCTGATAACTTAGTTACTTTGTAAATAGAGCTTAAAGTCTGATAATGCTATGCCTCCTTCAGTCATCCTTTTTCTCATTATTTTCCTTACTTTTAAAATGTTTTCTTTTAAATTAATTTAGTTATTATTTTACCTAGTTTTTTTCATTATAGGTTCAACATTAACAATAACAAAGGTTTGTTGGTTATAACACTGTATTTCTGAGTCAATTTAGATTACATTGAAATTTTTGGGGATTAACCATAAGTTAATTTCTCTTCAGATATTTAAATCTTTATATTGTTAAAGTGTTTGAAGTTGTATTTATATAAATTTTGTATGTGCTTTGGTTGTTCAACATCTGGATATTTTAGTATTTGTTATTTTGAAAGAATTTCTCATACTTTCTTTTATTTAAAAATTTTTTTTGCCTTTTTTTTTGTTTTTGACAGGTAATGGGGCAAAATGACTTGCCCATGGTCACACAGCTAGACAATTAAGTGTCTGCGGTTGGACTTGAACTCAGGTCCTCCTGACTTCAGGGTGTGGGTTCTGTCCCTCTCATACCTTTTTTTGTTTTGTTTTTTTTTTAGATTTTGCAAGGCAATGGGGTTAAGTGGCTTGCCCAAGGCCACACAGCTAGGTAGTTATTAAGTGTCTGAGGTCGGATTTGAACTCAGGTACTCCTGACTCCAAGGCTGGTGCTCTATCCACTGCGCCACCTAGCCACCCCTTTCTTATACTTTCTTACTGGTTTTTAAAGTATGGAAAAAGATAATCATTTTTGTGGATTTATTTTGCATCTTGCAACATTTCTGTAGTTATTAATCATTTCAGCTAGTTTCTAGGGTTTTCTAAGGAGATAATTGTTTTCTGCCAATAGGGATAGTTCTGTCTCCTTTTTTGTTGCTCCTTTAATTTTGTTCTTTTGTTCCATTACTGTAGCTAGAATTTATAGAATTATTAAAGTAACAGATGGGAGCAAAGGCATTTTTATTTTACTCCTATTTATATTGGTTTTTTCCTTGAAACAATGCCAACTATTTTGTTTTAAATATTTGAGTGGCCCCCCCTTCCATACAGACAATTTTAGGGTGATTAACATGAGAGATACTTTTGCCCAAAGGTTTTTCTGTGTGTGTGTATATATATATATATATATATATATATATATATATATATATATACATATATTGAAATCATCTTTGTTTCTAGTGATCTTATAGATCTTGTTTTGCTAATTTTCCAAATCTTGAACCATTCTTATATCACTGGCAGGAAATTATTATCCAGTTATTTTTCTGTTGTAGAAATGTTTTACTTTAAAATCTGCATTTTATTCATTAGTAATACTGATCTATGCTTTTGATATGCTTATTTTGGGTAACTCAACAATACTGTCTCATAAAAAGATTTTGATAAAGTGTTTCCTGTATATTTTTTGGGAATAATTTTTGTAAAATCTGACTGTAATTATTTTTTAAATGTTTGACATAACTTATTTATAAACCTACCTCTGGCTCAGGACGTTTTCCCTCTGTTATTTATGGCTTGCTTAATTTCTTTTTCTAAGACAAAGTTGTTTAAGCTATTTATTCCTTTTTTTGTTAGTTTGGGAATTTTATATTTTTACATATATTCAACAATATCTCTTGAATTGTTTCATTGGCATATAATTGTACATAGTAATTCTGGTAATTCTTTTTTCTTATTAATTTGCCTTGTTCACATTTTATTTCAGTAATTTTTTTTATTCCTTTTTACTTGATCAGATTACCTAACAGTTTATCAATGCTGTTATTTTTTAAACAGCACTTAGATTTATTTCTTTGCAATTTCTCTATTTTTAAGATTTTAAAAATGTATTAGGATTTCTAATTTATTTTCTGATTTTTTAAAAAAATTTTTATTCTGTTCATCAGTCTTTCTATTTTGTAAAATAAACTTTTTAAAAAAGTTTTTGCAAGGTAATGGAGCTAAGTGACTTGCTCAAGGTCCCACAGCTAGGTAATTAAGTGTCTGAGGTGGAATTTGAGCTCAGGTCTTCTTGACTCCATGACTGGTACTCTTTGTGCCACCTAGCTGCCCCAATATAAATTTTCATAGATACTGATTTTTTTTTCTGAGAATTGCAAGATCTTGGTCCCAAATGTTTTGTTATTTTGTTTTTGTTTTTATCTTTGGCTTTAATATAATTAGTTATGGTTTATATGATTTATTATATTTATTATTATGATGATGACTTTTATCATTATTCAAAATGTCATCAATTAAATTCCATAGGTCTGCATCTTTTGCTCTCTCCTCTCCAGGTATTCATGCCACTATTCTCTGTTGGGTCTCTCTTACCTGTTTGACCCTTCGCCTTTCTTAATTTCTTTTGTTGAATCATCATATCACACCTATCACACCCCTTACCCATGTAGGCATATACCAAAGCTCTATCCTGTGATTTCTCTTCTTTGTATATAGTATAATTACCTCTCACTTGCTGACTTCATGAGTGCTCATTAATTTATGATTTCTTTGCATATGAGTCCCAAAAAACTATAAATTTAGTATATTTTCTGATCTCCAGTTCCAAATTGCTAATTACTTAATGGACTTTTAAACTGGACACTCTATAGATATATCTAACTTGGTATGCACAAAATTGAACTTCTTTCCCCAAAACTCAGTTCCCTTCTGAACTTCCTTATTTATATTGAGGATATCATCTAACCAGGCTGCCAGGTTTGCAACTTCTTTATGCTCTGTGTCTTTTTTCTTCATCATACATATGGAATTAATGGCCCAAAAATTCTTTCATGTTTCCTCTTCTTTTTATTTTTATTTTAATTTTTGTTTTTGCAAGGCAATGGGGTTAAATGACTCCCCAAGGTCACACAGTTAGGTAATTATTAAATGTCTGAGCCCAGATTTGAGTTCAGATCCTCCTGACTCCAGGGCTGGTGTTCTATCCATGTTTCACCTACCTGCCCCTTTGTCTTTACTAATAGGGCCCCTGTCCTATATCAGACCCTCATCACCTCTTACCTAGATTACTGCAATAACCTCCTAACTGGTTTCCTTGTCTTGAATTATCCTCTCTCCAGTTTATCTTCCACACAACTGTCAGAGTGATTTTCCTAATGTGTAAAAGCTTGACCATATCACTTCTTGAACTTAACATACTCCAATGACTCCCTAATTGCTTCTAAGATCTTAACTCAATTCATAATCTACCCCAATTTACTTTAACCTTATTTTTCATTTCTCTTTTTCTCACAATCTACAGTCATGTCTTAACGCAACCCCTTGCTGTTTCTCACACGTGATATCTTATTCCCTAACTCTATAACACTGACTGCACTGATTGTCCCTCAAACCTGACTGGCATCAATGCCTTGACCTCTTGAAATCTGTTTTCTTCAAAACTCTGCTCAAGCATTACTTTCTACATAAAGCCTTTCCAGATTAACCCCCCCCCCAAACCCCCTGTACCCTCACCATGTTGCTAATATTCTCCATTCCAAAATGGAAGGTAATTTCAGAAGGAAATTTGGTCAGGTGGAGAGGATGGATCATATAGGAAAGCCAACCAGACCTCTTGAAGAAGGTTACACTTGAGTTAAATCTTGAAGGGAATCAGAGGTAAGTAGAAAACTTTCCAGAAAGAGGGAAAATCCCTTGAAAAGGGTTTAGGTAGATTCAGGAATGGAGGGCCCTGTGTGAGCAATAGAAAGCAGTGGCCTGCTATGTGATAGAGCACATAAAGGGGGAATATAGTGTAAGAAGATTGGGAAAAAAGGTGGTAAGTTATTAAGATTTTAAAAGTCAAATATAAGAACTTATAATTTAATTCTGAAGGCAATCCAGGACCACTGGAGTTTATTGAAACAAGTAATGATAAGCTCAAACCTGCACTTTAGAAGTATCACTTAGGCAGTTGAGTCAAGGATGGATCTGAAGAGACTTGAGGCAGTAAATAGAAGGCTATTGCAATGGTCCAGGAGAGATGTTCTGAGGGCTACACTGGGGTGGTGGCTATGAGAAATAGATAGAAGGGACTGAATACAAGAAGTGTTATGAATGCAGAAATACAATTTGGCAATGAACTGGGTATGTGGGCTAAGTGAGTGAAGAGTCATGAATATCAACTGGATGAGTAGGAGGAGGATAACAATGTTCTCAACAAGAATGAAAAAGTTGGAAAGATAGGAGGGATTTGGGGGGTGTTTATGAAGATAATTCTATTTTAGATATGATAAATTTGAAATACACATCACTAAGTAGAATGCGTTTAGATCTAAAAATAGTAATTTGTCTCTGAAAGACAAACATAACATTTATAAAATTTATCTCATTCCCAATAGAACCTTCTTATACCTAGGTATACAAAGAAGAACCTTACTCTTTAGTTTCCAATCTAACTATGAAGATTAGACAGAGGAAAATAAGATAGCAAGAAGTACAAATATATATAATGAGAGTTAAGTTTATAAGCATCACAAGGAAGTGTAAATAAACAAGTATTTGTTGAAGGCTTATATGGACATGGTCTTGTGTGACTTCCTCTAGGAACCCTAAGTTGTCACATTACAAAAATTCCATTTGTATGGAAAAATATGGATGTCTTTTCTATGTAGAGCTTGAGCAGGTAGACTTTATCTCCCAGCTCTAAGAAAAGGCTCACGTACTATGATGTTGAGGTTGGGTTTTTTAAGTATTTGGGAATTTAAAAATATACCACTGTTTTTTTTTTTTTTTCCAAAATGATGTAGGACTAGAACTCAGGTGAAACTGGGGGTACACATATAGAAATCTGGGAATCATCTACTTAGAGAGGATAAATGAAGATATGAGTTGAGGGGAAAGAGAAGAGAGTCAAAGACAGAGTCTTGGGGGACACCTATAATTAGTGGACCTGGAAGAAGATCAAGTCCAGAAGACTGAGAAGAAGTGGTCAGACATATTGGAGGAAAACCATGAGTGATGAATATCATGAAAAGCTGAAGAGGATGAGGGCCAACAGATAATTTTTATGGATAAAAGGAGGAACATTCAAAAACTAGAAGGTAGAATCATCTATGTGGGAAGCAATATCAGGGTCTTAACTAGCTGAGAAGGCTCAATTTATTTACTGCAAATTTGTACTTCCTTGTTAAATTGATTATGCTTTAGAGCTATATGCTTCAGTTTAACTTCTATCATAAGAAAGGGAAACACTGAAAAAAAGAAAGAGTAAGGTGTTCTAATAATAACAAATATCAGGTTTTTTTTTACAAAGCACTAATCATCAAAACTATTTCCTATTTTGTATATAAAACACACAGAAGCAAGTTAACATAATAGCATAGTGGTTTGATAAATCCAAAGACCTAAGGTTTGGTAAAGATTCACTATTCAACAAAAATGAGATTACAGGAAAGTTATCTACCAGAAGTTGGCAATAGATTATCATGTTACAGCAAATACTAAGATAAAGTCCAAATGGATACATGACTTATACATAAAAAGACACATCCCACACAAATTAGGAAAACAAGGAAGGGCATGTTATCTGCAAGTATATATAAAAATTTGTAACCAAAGAAGTGATAGTAGGAACACCACAGAACATAAAATGAACATTATGATTAAAAAAAATTTTGATCAAACAAAACCAATGCAGATAAAAATAGAAGGGAAATAGTTAACTGGGGAAAAAAATCTTTGAAGTAAAATTCTCTAATAAATAAAAATCTAATATCCAAGAGTATGAGGCTGTTTAAAATTTATAAAGAGAAAAGTCATTCCCCAATAAAAAGTCAGAGTTTTTCTTCTCTTTTATTTTGTGAAAATCAGATTGATCAAAAGCTAAGAATTTAGTATTATTGTAATTGATTTATTGGGCAAAGATTTGGATTTATTTTGTATAGGTCTTGATAGAGAAGTTTGGAAAAAATTACACTCACAAATGAAACTGGTCCTGCCTCTTGAGGGAAATAAGGAAAACAGATGAAGAATTGATTATTCAGCCTTGTTTTTTCCTAATACTGGGTCCCTCAGGGATGTTCAACTTTGTGCTTTCTTTGCTACTATGAATTCTGAAGACCACTACCCCTCCTTTTGTAAGTCAGCATAATTATGAACTGATCACAGTCTGTGTTTAGTTAGCACCAGTAAACCTTTCTTTTAAGTGAACTTAAGTAACTAAACTGTGTAAAAATCTGCTCTGACTATAAGTTATATCTTGGATCACTAAACTCTATTGTTGGTAATTATTAGTTTTGCTAATAAAGAGATTGTGCTTGGGAAAAAAAGCTGAAGAGGAAAGGTATCTAAGAAAAGAGCATGATGAACAGTATTAGGGAGGTCAAGAAGGATAAGGACTGAGAAAAAGACCTTTAGATCTGGAAATTAACAGATCAATGGTAACTTTGGAGACAACAGTTGCATTTGAATGATGAGGCTGGAAGTCAGATTGCAAAGTGCTTTTAAGGAAGAGCTCCTGGTATAAATGGCTTTCAAGGAGTTTGATAGTTCCTGGGGATGGTCAAATCATATTTTTTTTGTTTTCGTTTTTTTAAATAATGGGGTAGTGATAGTGGTGGCTAGTTTGCAGGCAGTAGAGAAGAAGCCAGTATATATGGACATTTTGAAGGTTAGAGTGAATAGAAATGATAGTAGGGACAATCTATTAAAGATGGGAGGGGATGGGATCAAGAACTTCCCTTGGCAGGAAGGATCATCTTTTTAGGCAAGACAGAAGTAAAAGGTGGTGGGGGGCTATCTGAGTGTCGTGAGAGGAGGGAGAAGAAAGAAGAAGCTCTTGGCAAAAGGCCTCAATTTTTTTTTTTTTGTAAAATATGTGACAAATAGCAATGTGGGAGGAAGGAGGTGTCATGAGAGTTTTGAAGAATAATGAAAGTTCCGGTAGATAGATAGGGAATGAAAATTAGGGAACTGTAAAAGGACTACATTGTTTCATTAAGTTATAATTATGTAATATAAATCTGTTTAGTCAACATAGTTTTATGATTTTCTCCAACTGCAATCAGCAACAGAAGAGGAGTTGAAGTCATTCGGGATTGGGTTTGGTAAAGTATGATCAACACTATACAAGGAGATAAAGGATGACAGTAGAAGATAATACAGAGTTGCCAAAGGGTCTAGATAGAGAATGGGCAATGTAGAAATGACAACCTTGGAAAGAAATGAGAAACAGAGGGTTTAGAGGCTAAGGTGACACTGAAGATCAGGCTTATAAATTGTGAGGCATAGGGAAAGGTGGAATGATAAAGAGATTATAGAGATTATGATCAGACAAAGTCATTCTATAAGTCATGAACATAAAAGTCAGATACTTGTGAATGATGGCAAGATCAAGAGTATGATAATCTCTGTATTACTGAAATGAAGTAAAGGAATAGAGGTCATGGAAACTGTCAATAGAGAGATCAGTGAAGTTGAGATATTTGAGGAAACATTATGTAAACTGAAATCCCCTAATATGAGGATAGAAACTGGGACAGAGAGAAAATACTGTGATCCAGGTACTGAACTCATCCTAGGGATGGATAAATAATGGTAACCTGGATCTGGAGTTTCAAAGAAAGAGAAGCTGCTGAAAGGTGATATTATAAGAGTATTTGGAAATTCCATGAATCAGAAGATAAGGAATAAACACTTAAAATGGTATCCTATAATTCCTTATCATCAGGAAGGAGCAAGTACTTTGAGAGTGCCAGATAAACGGAAGGACTGAGAAAAGGGAGAAAAAAAAATCAAGAAACATTTTGTATTCTCTATTACCTTTGACATTACCTGACATTCAGAGCCATTCACAATTTGATTCCAGCCCCTCTTTCTAAGATGATTAATCATTACTCCCTCTAAATAAGACTAAACTCTAGAGAAAATGACTCACCTGTTGTTCCTCATGCATGTCATTCTCTCCCAGCTCCATACCTTTGTAAAGGCTGGAATTCTCCATTTCTCATTGCCATCTCTTGGAACCCTACCTTTCCCTCAGCTCCCTTCAAAAATCAAGAGAAGTACCACCTCCTTCTAGAGGCCTTTTCTGATTCTCTCAGTTGTTGGGCCTTCCACCCTGATACTCCCCTACCCCCACCCTGTGCCCCAACACTGTTGCATTTGCTCTATAGACATCACAGCAAATGTGCTGAGCTGCCTAGGCCATACCGCATCTTGCAACATTTCCCTAGTCAGATTAAAAAATAATCGGGAAATATTTAAAAAAATAAATAAAAATACATTAGGAACACAAGAAGTTGACAAATGTGTGTTTTTTAAACCAATTTGAAGCTGTGATGGATCCTCACATAGGTGGGTTTCTATTTGAGTTTGACAGCACTACCCTAGAGAACCAAAGATGGAATGCCTTCTGTCCTTGTAGCGCTCACCAGGGTCTCATTCAGTATCTGGCATATAGTAAATGCTTATTGATTTACTAATTGATTCTATTATGAATCTGATTATACTGAATAAATTACTGGGATAGAAATTCCAGAAACCTTGAAACAAAGTGACTATTCTTTTTAAAATTTTATTTTTCTCCCCAATTACATACAAAGGTAGTATTCTACATTAATCCTTCTGTAAACTTTTGTGTTCCACATTTTTTACCATCCTCTATTCCCCCCCCTCTTCCCATGGCAGTGAACAATTTGATATAAATTGTACATGTACAATTATGTTTAACATATTTCCATATTACTAACTATTCTATCTTAACAATTGTGAAAGTGGAGAGGAAAGATGTATTTTATCTAATGTGTACCATCCATTTTAGGACGCAAATTTCACTGGGTTCAGAGAAAGGAAAACTGGCTTCCTATGAAACAAATTTTCCAGCCCTCTTAAATGTTCTCCAAAGCAAATTGTGAAGATACAAAGAAAAAGAATTCTACCAGGAAGAAAAGGGGAAATTATCAGATGTGGAAGCAAAGAGACCTCACCACTCTTTTTTTGGATTAAGAAAAACAACCTCATACAGAGGATGGAAACAAGCGATAGAAAAATACAGGATGAATACAAATCCTGGAATGATCTTGTAAGAATAATGTCAAAAATGCTAAAGCTGAGCAAGGCAAGCTAAGAGCAATTTGGACATATTAAAGCTGTATTGAAGAAAAGGACAAAAGCTAGGATCACTACTTGGGATAAACTGATCAAAGATGAGATGATGGAGAATATAAGGGCTTCTCAAATTTTGTTTTGCATCTGTTTTTTTTTTGTTTTGTTTTTACTAGCAATAGGGTTAAGTGACTCGCCCAAGGTCAATTAAAGCAATTCTTAAGTGTCTGAGGTCAAATATAAACTCAGGTCCTCCTAACTCCAGGGCTGGGGCTTTATCCATGGCATTACCTAGCTAGCTGTCCCTAGCATCTGTTTTCTATGCCAGAAAGAATAATCATTGAATCAAAAAGGACAAAAAGAAAAAGGCTAATAGAACACTGATGCCCAAACTAGCTGCTCTAAAAATGTTCATGTGATCCATTGAAGCATCTAGCTGAGAAATCTGGCTACTTACAGTGATGAACTCCTAAGTCCAATAAAGAATAAATTAAAATACTTCATTAACATTATTATGTCATTATGAAGAAAAGATCACAGAACTGTATTTCCATGAAAACACTGTTTGTAATTAGTACTTGGTTCTTCTAAGCAAGAATGTAAACTTTTATATTTAGTTAAATGGTAAAAATTAATATGTAATCAACTCTGTAGATCATTTACTTCTGAGTTTAATCTAATGCAAGTTTTGTTAGGCACAGTATCTTATCATCACTACAATTTGTTAACATTAACAAGACTTTTGTTTAGTTTTCCTACACTTATTGAACTAAAGTAAACATATATCTTTTCCACCTCTGAGAAAGCTTGCATAAGTCAAAGCAGGAATTTTGATAAGCCTCCTTTTTAAATTTTTAAGTTTTCTATTGGTTTAAGAAATGGGGGATCAAGAAGGCAGTTGGGGAAACCCATCAGGATTTCAGCTCTTTCTAATTCAAATTCTGCCCATATAGCTTTATTATTTAGTGACTGGCAATATTTGGATATTTGGGATAACCAATTTGAATTTTGATACTTTATCATCATGTAGTCCTTTATAAAGAACAATCTTGTATTAACCCATTAGTTTATAAATTAAGGTAAATAAATAGTAATAAGTTCATAGTATACTTAAAAAGTAAGGAATTTATATCCACAAGGTATATGTGAAAATCAGGGAATGAGATATATCCAAACAAGTAAATCTTCTGGATAACTGAAACTTACTCCTTTAACTCTGAACTCTTTTTATTTGAACTATTTTCAAAGATAATCTTTCCTCAATGGATATTTTCTTTTGTACATTCCCAAAAAGAACATTTTAATATAAACTTAACATTTTCATGATGATATGAAGTCACAATTGAGAGAATCAAACATTATAGAATATACTTCTGAGGGGCTATAGCAGTATTAGCTCCAGTGTGTAACATGTTTTGAGTTATTTTATCTATTTTAAAAATATTTTTTGCCTTTCCCTTTCAGGTTATGAGTGATCCCTAGCAATAATTACTTTTTATTTTGCTTTGTTTACTTTGTTGCTTCCAACTTGCAGAAGATTGAAAAATTAGATGGCTAAACATATAAGAATGGTGCTTTAAGTCAGGGTAAATAAACTCATTAAAAGAATCTATCTTAGGGCAGCTAGGTGGCACAGTAGATAGAACACAGGCCCTGGAGTCAGGAGTATCTGAGTTCAAATCCAGCCTCAGACACTTAATAATTACCTAGTTGGGGCAGCTAGGTGGCATAGTAGATAAAGCACTGGCCTTGGAGTCAGGAGTACCTGGGTTCAAATCCCGTCTCAGACACTTAATAATTACCTAGCTGTGTGGCCTTGGGCAAGCCACTTAACCCCATTTGCCTTGCAAAAAACCTAAAAAATAAAAAAAATAAAAAAAAATAACCTAGTTGTCTGATCTTGGGCAAGTCATTTAACCACATTCCCCCGCAAAAAAAAAAAACCCAAACCCCCACCTATTTTGTAAGTACCAACTTCAGTTAATAGATTCTGCAAGTTTTAACTGCCCAGGGCAATGAAGAGAAGGTGATCTCTATGACTGCAGAAAGATAAGAGCTTACAGGGGAGTGGGTGAGGAGGATGGGGAAAGATTAAAAAGTCCTTACTTTAGAGATGGGAGGCAGTTCTACCTATGAATGCTCTTATGGGTAAAGAGAGATGAAGGCCCCCTACACTGAATAAGGCATAGGAGATTAAGAGCCTGAAAAGTCCTGGGAGCAAGGAGGGAAAAGAGTCTGAACCCCTTAAGGGAATATAACTGAAAGAGTGGGAAAGCATGGCCAAAGGGAGGATATTTCTAAACAAATGTCGAAGAAAAAAAAAAAGGTCAACAAGAGAGTATAGATCAGCAAGAGATGCCCTACCATGGGACAGTGTCCTCTCTGGCACCTGCAATAAATGACACTGTTCTAAGAGTGAGGCACAATAGAAAAGCAGAATGCATGGGGTAAGCCTGTGGAAGAGAGCACCTAGGAAACAGAACCTAGAATGGATACTTTTGAAGCTTTCATTGTATGAAGGATATAGAGAAAAGGGAGAAAGAGATAGGTCAAGTATTGGGTCATGAATCAAAGCATGAGGATCTAAACAGAATGAAGACTAATAATGAGAGTGAAAGAAATCATTTTTCAAAAGGGGTGCAAAAAATGAAATAAAAAAAAAACAAAAACTGGGGCAGCTAAGTGGTGCAGTGATAGAACACAGGCCATGGAATCAGGAGTACTTGAGTTCAAATCCAGCCTCAAACACTTAATAAAATATTCAAGTAAAACAATTGAAGGAAATAATATTGTGCTTACATCAAAAGAAAAATCATAACAACTCTCTTCCACTTTTAGCGATAGAGAAAAATATAAACCTCTTATAACTTTAAATATGACTGAATTGAATACTCTAATGACACACAAAAAAAGTGATACACTGGATAAGAAAAATCTCCAATCTGTTGCTTACAAGAAAAACAGTTAAATATCATTGAATGTGCAAAAAATTATTATGCATCAAGTAAATCCCAAAAAAGCAGGATTTAACAACATGCTTTCAGACAATGCAAAAATACACCTACAAAAAATAAGGGATAAACTAGGAAACTATTATAGGCTGACAACAATGTATGTTAGTAATGGGTAAGTAAAGGGAGATACATATTTCTTTGTACTACATGGAATTTTTACAAAAACTGACCAAGTTCTACGGTACAAAGATATGCAAATAAATTTAAGAAGGCAGATATATCTATTACATCCTTTAAAAACCATAAAGCAGGGGCAGCTAGGTGGCATAGTGGATAAAGCACCGGCCCTGGAGTCAGGAGTACCTGAGTTCAAATCGGCCTCAGACGCTTAATAATTACCTAGCTGTGTGGCCTTGGGCAAGCCACTTAACCCTGTTTGCCTTGCAAAAAAAAAAAAAAACCTAAAAAAACCCCCCATAAAGCCTCAAAAAATACAAACTGGTTCAGGGACCACAAACAAAAGATATAGACTCAAATAGAGATTTTTTTTTTTTAGGTTTTTGCAAGGCAAATGGGGTTAAGTGGCTTGCCCAAGACCACACAGCAAGGTCTGAGGCGGATTTGAACTCAGGTACTCCTGACTCCAGGGCCTGTGTTCTATCCACTGCATCACCTAGCGGCCCCGAAAATTCATATCTTAATAAAATAGGAAAAGAGAAGATTAATGAAATAAATGTACATTTTTAAAAAGTTAAAGAATCAAAAAATTAATGAACTAAAATAAGCACAAAAATAATATATTAAAAATGAATAGTGGAAATAGATAAGTTGAAAACAACAAAAAAAAGAAATGATAAGTAAAACTAAAAAATGTTTTTAAAAAACTAATAAAATTGATAAGCTTTTGGCTGACCTGATTAAAAAGCAAAGAGCAGAAAATCTAATCAACAAATTAACAAATGAAGGAGGTGAAATCTTAAACTAGGATAAAAACAATCAGAGCTTATTATGCATTGTTATATTTCAAAAACAAGCAAACAAACCTGAGAACACAAAAGGAATAGTTAAGTATCTAAGGAACTACAAAAATGAGAGTAGGAGACAAACCCCTGGACCTGATAAACTCAGGAGAATTCTTATCAAAGTCTTCTTTTAAAAAAAATTTTTTTAATTTAAATTCAAAATTCTCTTCCTCCTTCCAGTCCCTTCCAGTCCCATCCCTCCCCTCCCCATTGAGAAGGTAATAAACTCATTATACATGTGAAGTAATGCTAAATTTATTTCCTTAATATAGCCTCCAAAAAAACCCAAGAAAAATTAATAAAGTATGAAAAATATGCTTCCAACTGCACTCAAGAGTTCATAATTCTTCTCTCTTGAAAGTGAGTAGCATTTTTCATCATAAATTTCTTAAAATTCAAAAAAAAATTCTTAAAATTCTAGATCATTGTATTGATCAGAGTAGCTAAATCTTTCACAGTTAACTATCATTACAATAGTATTGTTATGGTGTACAATGCTGTTCTGGCTCTGCTCACTTCACTTTGTATCAGAAGTTCATACCAATCTCAGTTTTTCTGAAACTATCAGTTTCATAATTTCTTATAGCACAACAGTATTCTATGTCAATTATTTAAAACAACTTTTGGGATGTGGAACCTAGTAATAGTATTGCAGGGTCAAAAGAATTTTTTAAGTTCTTTGAGCCAAATCACAAATTGTTTTCCAGAATGGTTCTATCAGTTTACTATTCCATCAGCAATTCATTAATTAACCTATTTTCCCCACCTCTTCTCCAGCATTTGTCATTTTCTCGTTTTTTTTCTTGTTAGCCAACCTGATATGTGTTCTATCAAAATTTTTAAAATTATTTGTACCCATATTTCACAATTTATTTTCAAAAACCGAAAAAGAATCCTTCCATGCTGTAAAAAAACAATAAATATGATGAATACAGAGAAGCATGGGTATATGTGAACTGATGCAGAGTAAGATAAGCAGAGTCAAGAATACAATAAACACAGTAACTACAACACCAAAAAATCAAAAGTAAATGTGAAAAATTATAAAGATCAAGTGGGAATCAAGTAAAGAGACATTTCCCAAACTATCCCTCTATGATGGTGGGAGGTCCATCATTTTTCCACTTTATACATGCTTTCAAACTTTCTCAATATACTGAGATTGTTTTCTTCAAAAGAAAAAAAAACCCTATTTGTCTCATGGGATGCCTCTTGAGAATGTGTAGGATGAGATACATGAGATCCTTTGGTGATTTAAGGAAGAGAAAACAGCAATAAAAATATTTTTTTAAAAATTGTGGCTTAAAAGCTCTGTTACAGTTATCTCCATCATAATACATTAAGATCATACAAGATTTTAACAACAGAAATAATTTTTCAATAAATGATAATAAACCTCAAGTAAGATACTATGGCGATGTATACTGCAAAGTATAGTCATTTTGTATTTGTTCTTATACATAGTGAGGTCCTCCCCATACTTCTGTTTCTGGATCATATTCTATTGATTATATCAAGTCAAATCACAAAGTATAACAGAGTTACCTGGAAGAGAGATATCAAAGGAGCTTGGCATGTCCTTCATATAGAAAAAACCAAAGGTATGAGGAATGTCTATTACCTCAGATTTCAGTTTGCAATTATATTGACACTACAGAATTTGTACTGCTATATTTATGGACAAGATGGAAGGACAACAGAGCTAAAGAGGAGTAAGAAAACAGATTGATTTTCTTTTGTGAACTGCAAAGTTCTCTTACCTGCTTCATTTCCCAAAAGTCCATATTTTTAAAGATTAACATTTTACTGGTATCATTCAAATTCCTCTTCCACCAGAAACTAGTAATTCATTATAATGATTTTCCTCTTTCTACCTCATACCTCCTTCATCAATTTCTTGTCATACAACATTTAGTTGAGCTCTTGATAAGCCTTACTAAATGCTTGCTAAATGACTAAAAACTAGGCCTTTACAGTCAAAACTCTGAAGACAATGGAAGGGGATGGAAGACAGGGAGGCCTAGACTCACCTTAAGTCAAACTGCCCCTATGACACTCATTCTCCCTCAATAACATTCTCAGTAGTGTTTTATTGATACATAATATATTTAAGATAGTTGCCCTAAGTGTGTAATCTACTTTTATTACAAGTTGAAAGATATACAAGAATAGAAATTATATACTGGAAGAGTAGACAGAGTTCAACTCTGTCTCACTTTGAAAATATCCCTGAGTTTTAAGTACCCCTCTTTGATGACCTAATCCTACACCAATTCATCTAAATCCAAGGTCCCCTTTAACCCAGTTTAGCAAAAGTCTTCATTCTCTTTATCCATTCTTCTTTACATTCTCTTCCTGCACCACCTAGGCCATTCAAAAGAGAAGTAGTGCTATTGATCCCTGACATCTCCAATTCCCATTTCAGAGAAAATGATATCTGAAGGCTGGCTTTCCTGAATCTCTAAGCAACTCTAGCCAATCTTCAGATAGTAGAGAATTCTCTTACTCATAATTTTCTAACTTCTATCAATTTATCCAGTTTTATCTACTCCTGGTTGCTTACTTTTCCAATATGAATTAGCACATAGCAATAGAGCTATTTCATACAGATATAATAAAAAATAACATTTTGTCTCTCCCTCAAAAGCATAGAAGCAAGATCTTTTCACCATAGCCATGTTAGTTTTTTACCTCCAAATATCCTAGGAGATCTTTTGGTTTAGTGAACTTACTTAATGTATGCATCAGAAGACCATTGCCATCCTGAGATCTGTTATGCATGGTCTCCATATCAGGAATCCACTGTTGTGGTTCAGCAGATGAAGTTTGTTGGCCTGGTGCATGTTTTACTGAGTTGGAATGAGAGAGTTTGCACTCTTCATCTTCGGATTCACTAGAACTATCTTCACTACTTGAAGATGAAGAACTTTGGGATTCTGAAGAGCTATCAGAACTAGTCATCTGGTCCATTATACTGGCTTCTGCCTTCAGTTCTGAAAATAAAATAAAAATTGATCAACAAATTGAGAGTTAGCTATGAAATTAATGACGAAACATGAACAGGACATAAGATATTATATAAAAGACATTCTTAATACTGATTAGATTATCAAAATTATAAACTAATATGGGCCATGAGTCATACAGAAATAAATCTATATTCCTCAGAGCATAAATGTGTGCTTAAATTGTTAATTCATCTTATAGAAAATATAATGATCTGAAAAACAGATTACCCATTAAGAAGGCAAACAACATGAAACCCCATATATATATATATATATATTATATATATATATATATATGAAATCATGCAAAATATATTTCCATAGTAGCCATGTTGCAGGAAAAAAAAAGACAAGAAAAATAAAATTCAAAAACCCTTTTAGTCTATACTCTGATTCAGCAGTTTTCTCTCTGGAAGTAGAGAACATTAGTCATTATAAGTCCTTTGGAATTATCATGGATCATTGCATTAATCAAGGTAATTAAGTCTCTCACAATTGATTAACATTACAATATTGTTATTAAGTGTACAAGGTGCATCTAGTTCTGCTGCATTTACTTTTGGATTGGTTGATGCAAGTCTTCCCGGGTTTTTTTTTTCCTGAATCTATGTCCTTTATTATTTCTTATAGCATAAAAGTATTTCATCACAATCATATAAGACCAGCCACTTCCCAGTGGATGGGGATCAACAGGGGATATATTTTGTCTTAGTTACTTTAAATGTTATGTTTAAATGTTCTTTAAATGTTATGTTTAACTCTAAAAACTAAAACTTGAGAACAATGACAATCTTTCATTTCCTTTTGCCCTTCAAAAAAAACCCTAGGATACTATTTTATGAGTCTAGCAGACATCAAACACCCATAAAATATTAGTGCAGGAAGAGATTTTGGAGATCACCCAATATAGTAGAATATATTTGTTTGTTTGTTTTTTTTACTTATAGGAAATGAACCCTGGGAGTAATGAAGCACTTATACAAGGTCAGAAAGCTAGATCATGAAAGAGGAAGAACAAATCTAAGTTGAAGGCTCTTTGCACTAGGCCATTTTGCCCCAAGAATACTTCTTAATCATATCCCTAAAAAATATGCTAAAAAATCACACAAATCCCCTTCCCTCACTAGAACTCCCTGTCTTATGCCAGATAGATACTGCCTTGGCAATGACTGAAGCAGAGAATAGTTCAGTCAAAACTACAGGATAACAAAAAGAATTAATAGCAAACTCCTGATGGGGAAAAAAATGAAACTAAAACTGAAGGGACATTCAGTGACATTTTGTGGTTATAATCCCAGAGAAAACAAACTAAAGACTCACTTAAGTTCTTTTGTTTATCACAACTATAAGTTCCCTGTGAATGTGTATTTGGGAAGTCATTAAAATGAAATAGAATGAGGGGTAGCTATGTGGCTCAGTGGATAGAGTATGGGCCCTGGAGTCAGGAGTACCTGAGTTCAAATCCGGCCTCAGACACTTAATAATTACCTAGCTGTGTGGCCTTGGGCAAGCCACTTAACCTCATTGCCTTGCAAAAAAAAAAAAGAAAGAAATAGAATGAGTAAGGAGAGAAATATATCCCAATAAAATTATAAAATCAGATAGGTATAAAATTGAAATAATAACAATGGTAGAAATGGTACTTTATGATTTTCTCAGAAAAAAATTATTTGGAAAAAGGCTTGGGATAATATTTTTTGACTTTAGATGGTTCTCTCCCCATGTACAGAGCATATATATATTTATATATATATATATTTTAGGTTTTTGCAAGGCAAGTGGGTACCTACAGGTACAAAAATATTCATAGCAGCTTTTTGTGATGGCAAAGAATTAGAAATGTGGAGAAAGAATTAGAAATGTGGCCTATCATTTGGAGAATGAACAACACGTAGCATATGATTGAGATGGAATACTATTGTGCTATAAGAAATGATGATTATGATGCTTTTGGAAACCCCTGAAAAGACTTTTATGAGTGCAAAGTGAGAAAAACCTGGAGAACACTGTGCCTAGTAACACAACATCTTACAGTGATTAACTGTGAATGATTTAGCTATTCTCAGCAATACAATGATCCAAGACAAATTCAAAGGACTTATGATGAAAAAGTTATCCACCTCCAGAGAAAGAATTGATGGCATCTGAATACAGTTTGAAATGATATTTTTCACTTTCTCTTTTTCATTTTTTGTCTATTTTCTTTAACAACATGACTAATATGGAAATATGTTTTATACTATTGCACATGTAAAACCTATATCAAATTGTTTACCATCTCAGGGAAGGGGAGAAAGAATTTAGAATTCAAAATTAAAAAAAAAACCAAATGTTAAAAATTGCATTTGATTGCAAAAAAGAGGGATTTATATTTCTAAGTAACAAAATTCTGATATTACAATCAAATGATCTTATAAGGAAGAAAAGAAAATCATTGCAGTTGAATAGGAAGCCCCTGAGGCCTCAAGGCCTTTCTAGTTGAAATCATTCCCAAGTAAAAAGCAAAGAAATCTGCTAAGATTTACTAGGTTGGGGGACTCAACTGTTTTCAATTTTAGTTGTCATATTTTAAGGATACAGATTAAAGAGACAGGAAAAATTTAGTTCATTATAAAAGAACAACTTTCTAATCTCTAATGATTAGAGGTTCTAATTTTGTCCTTCCCTATAAATATTCACAGAGAAATGATGACCAGGCAATCTAGACAATCTGGAAGGGACACTGGAAAAGGGATTCCTGCACTGGGTTTATATAAAAGGGCCTGATAAATCAGCCATAAATATATGATGACCCAACCACTCCATGTACAAAAAGAAACTTCTATTGCTCACTTTTTTTTAAAGAGGCCTTGCACTGGCCTTAGAGAAATCTAGCATCCTTAAATAAACCTAATGAAAAAAAGCAAATGTTAAGGGCCTCTATTATTATCCTTGAGCTCCAAATATGTCCAAAGACAAAACCTCATTGTTCTCTTTTAAAAATACAAAGAATCTATTAAAGAAAATCTTCAACAATGACAAGCAGGAACCAAAGCCTCAAGACAAGGAGGTGATCCAAAATAACTGATTTTTTTTTCTCCCCATTTTAGGTGGTGAACTGAAGGAATGAAAATGAAAGTAGAAACTCAGAAGGGAGCCTTACGGTTAGATGAAAGAGAATGCAAAGTGAACAGAGACAAGAAAACAACACACAATGACTACAACAGTATAAATGAAAAGAAAATGACAGACACACAAACAATAAGTGATTGCTGGAAAAAAATACAAAGGAGAAATATGACTCAAAAGAAGGCATTTGACAATACTTTCACCCATCCCCTTGCAGAGGGTCCACAACAGTGATACATTATACATATTTTGGGGCTTTTTTCCTCTTCCTTTTTTTCTTCTTTAAAAATACTATTTGCTATGTGAAATGGCTGTCTGGAAGAGAGAGAGAGAAACTATGGTGATGGAAAAAATAAAAGACGTCAATAAAAATTTATATTTCAAAAAAAAAAATACGAGGAGAAACATCCTTAATTCCTGAAGCAAAGTTAAGTTTATAGGACAGGGAAAATTAAAGCCAGAAGGTACCAGGGTGTAGAGGAGCAGTTTTTATCTTAGCTGGAAATTTCTCAGAAAGAAAATGGATTCATTCAACAACCTGAGAAATGGATAAAAGATTGGTTATCAGAGTCAGCTCTAAGAGTAATCTGCTAGGAATACAAGAGAGGATGTATTAATATCCTATAGACTAAAAAACAAATGCTCCCTTCACAGGTGTTTAGTTATAAGAGGAAAGGTGGATATCATTTTAGGATTTAATAATGTTCCCCAACTACCTTTTTTCTCAGGGTTTAAAATCCACCAGAAATTAAATATTTTAGAGGCTTAAAAAGATAATAACTCAAAACATTCTACAATGAAAATCAAAGGAAAATAATGAATGATTAGGATATAGGTATAGGTAGCTTGTGTTAATAAAGTTGAATTTGATTTTTCTCTTAAATTCCAATACTCAAACCCTTACAAGCTTCCAGGTTCTTTAGGATGAGGGATATATCAAACTAATCATTGGTTCTGATCAGCTTTGAAGAAACCAGTGTTGCATCCAATAGCTCAGGGCATCCTAAAAGGTTGGTTTTCATATATTGGTGTCATCACTGAAAGCAGTAACTCCAAATATTAAGAATGCATATATGAACATACTGCACAGAAGTATTCCTAAAAAATGGCTACATGCCAATTTTGGTAAAATATTTCCCATTAATTTCAAAATGTCAGAGGATAAGAAAGGAAGGAGAAAAAACTTCTTCCATTAAGTACACCTACTATTCATGGGTGAATTGAATCCAATACAAGTAGCATACCCCTTCTCTACAGATTGAGGAGAAAAATGGAGCCAAAGGATTCCTATAATCTTGTACTGATAAAAAGTAGCAGATTTCATGTCTCTGTGCTATCTTGGAAGAAGTATATAGAAACTGGTATTGGCAGAGCTCTGATATCTGAGATATTAAAATAGCATATGATTACTAAAATGCTTATGAGTAGGGGAGCATATATCGAGAAATTATTGTGGTATTTTTAAAAGGGCAAATACAAGTAATTAAATTGGGAAAAAATAGCATGCAATCATATCAGAAAAAACCTCAAAAGTATTCCATTATACAGAATTTTTATATTAAGACTCCTTAAAATTAAAGTAGGGAAGAATTTGGAATATTGATATACCAATTTAGTTAGAGGGAATCAAAGAATTTTTAAAAAGCTAGTCGTCTATTCCAAACTACCCAAAGTATTAATACTACTGTATTATGACTGATAGTATTCTCAACAAGGGTTTGTATATTGGTTTTAATAAATAAACATCCCAGGGTGGCTAGGTGGCGCAGTAGATAGAGCACCAGCCCTGGAGTCAGGAATGCCTAAGTTCAAATCTGAACTTAGACACTTAATAATTACCTAGCTGTGTGGCCTTGGGCAAGCCACTTAACCCCATTTGCCTTGCAAAATAAATAAACACCCATATACACATAATATGTATACACACATGTGGCATGTAGTCATTTACAGATATATGTATATAGGATCTTCCTAAAGTCCTTCTGAATTTTCATAAATTTAATCATTTTAGACTATATGATAGTACTTATGGCAGTTAAAGTAAATTTATTGAAATTTAGGACAATAATATAATGTTTTAAAAAAATAAATATTCTTATTGCAAAAGTATGGCAAACAATCAATGCTATCATAGATGAGATGGCAAACCACATCCTGTGATTATAAAAAGGGAAACCTACTTCAGACAATAGAAAAGTTGAATGTATCTTTCAATACTATTTACATATTGTTGATAGTACACTTATAAATTAATATAATTTAAAAGGCAAAGGTTTTAAAGTTCAAAAGTGGTATCATAACTAAATGAAGTCTTTGGATTAGAACAAGCTTGCAAACTTCTCATACCGAAAAATGTCAACAATTTAATACCACAACTAATGAAGGCAAAGAAAAAAGATCAGACTGTACAAATAATTTTGTTTGCTCAAATAAAATAATCCTTTTAAAAATGAACTTCATAAACTTTGCTACTTGTCCAAAGAGAATCAAAAAACAAACATTATATCATCGAGTTCTTTCCTTACAGAGATAAGAATTATATAAGCCATCAAAAAACACTTTGCTGAGTTGGAAAATTTGCTATATATAATTTATAATTAGACCTGAAACAAAGCAGTCTCTAAGGGTTACTCATTAAGATGTGAAAATTCTTCTTTTAATAACAATGTTTATTATGAAGATTATACCAGTCAACAAACATGTAGGTAGTTACTATATATAGAGTACTGTGTTATGCATTAAAAAAGAAATATAACATTTTGTTCAATTTCCATTCGTCATAGAGGTTACCAACTAGTATCATCTGAAGCAGAACCCTCCCCACCAAAACCATATTTCAAAAATAAAATAATCTTGTGTTGTAGTTCTTTAGGTTAGTACCTCATGGTTGATGCTATGATTTCAGATTAATTTAGGTGTGCTTTCATTATACATTCATTTTTCAGTTTTAAGTTGCTGCCTCACAATTTATCCATTTTTTCCTAGTTGTATGACTGATTTCTCTAGCCTCACTACAAAACCCAAAGGTGCTTATTTCTTATATTTTGGCTGAAGTATATAGTCCTGAATACATAACAGGCATTGAATATTTTTTGAATAATCTTAATTTCAGTGCTTTCCCTCTTTGAATTAATCTCTATTAATCCTACATATAACTTGCTTTGTGTATATATATACATATATATGTGTATATATATATACACATATATATGTATTTGCATATTGTCATCTCACTTAGCCTGTAAATTTAAATTAGATAGTCCCTTGGGGTAAGGGCTTTTGCCTTTTTTAGTAATCCCAGTGCTTAGCATAATGCTTGGCACGTAGCTGGCACTTATATTGTGATCAAACTACCTCTAAGATCATTCTGTGTCCAATGAGTCAAGTATAAGAATATAGGAAATCATATTCCACCCTCAAATACAGTGTCCACTTTGTGCATTTATATGTTTGTATTTATGCAATCATGTTATTACACATGTGAAAAAGAGAGTACCTTCTATGAATTTAAAAAGAATTTGCTTATCTTCCAATAGGCTGGTTTGATCTGTTTCACCAAGGGCTTTTCCCTGTCCAAACCTCAAGTTTAGAGCAAGCTGAAATGCCTACTAGGTGGAGGGCATTGAAAAAAGTGACATGCAATGGAAATAATTAAGGAAATAGTTTTTTAAAAAAACCCAAATACTTTTCAGCCTAACCCTCCTTGGGAACAGGGAGGTTCCTCATGGTCAACATTGGAAAATAGGAGGCAAAGAGAAAAAAAAAATTTTCCCATCCCTTCCAGCTGGCTCCCCTGATTTTGTCTAGATATTGCTTGGGAGAGGTAGAATTCAAACAACCAAACTTGTGAGTATTATTGTTTTTGTTGCCTTTGCTCTTGATAAATCAAAAATTCAGGATCCCCAGTGGAACTAAAAGGTCTGAATTCTGTTTGCCTTAACAACTCTGCATGGCCTGGAGACAAGAGAGGTTTGAGACTTTGATCCCTCATGCCAAATGAAAAGCATCATCATATCTGAGACCAGAAAGAAGTGGTTGCTAAATTCTTTAGGTTTGTTGCTAAGCCAACATCCTGGCACATCCCTGATGAAAAGTGAATGTTCTTCTGCTTCTGGCAATAGAACTGTTAATTCAGGAAGAGAGAGAGAAATGAAACATTCTATTGCTGATGGCTATGAAGAGGGCAACATTTGGAAAAATTTGTGCACTGCTTTGGTCTATTTGTTCTTGACTGAGACTATATCCTATTTATCCATTATTGCCCTCCTAGTGATTGACACCTTACTCATCCTCAGTCCTGAAGTTTCTTCAAATCAAGGGATATATATGTTCACCATTAGTTCTTGAAAAAAGGAAACTATGTTTCTTCACCTTTGTATACAATCACATATTCTCTTTCATACTAAGAAAACTGTGAGTTGGCACAACTATATTTACAACTAACATGATTCTATCATGGTTGAGGTGGGGGGGGGGGGAATAAGCCAGACCCTGCACAGAATTGGAATCAAATTAAAAATAAAAATCCTATAATCTTAAAAACAAAATTAAAATTTTTAATTGAAATATTCACAAACAAGATAATTATGCATTATGGGATTCAGTTTTACCTCTCTCAATATCATCCATAGGAGATTCTGGAGACATTTTTTCTTTTGGAGGAGAATGCTTCACATTGTTTGATGTTTTAACTGCATTTCTCATTTGTTGTTGCTGCTGTTCAAGTCGAGACTGAATTTTACTGCTTCCTTCAGCTCTGCAAGTATATGAAAGTTTCCCAAAAGGAAGACATTAACAATTCCAATGTAATACGACCTTTATTACATTATTATAATCAAACATTCCACTCTTCCTCAAAAGGTTCTGAAGACAGCATTCAAATATTAAAAATTATAAATAATTAAAATCATAAAAGCAAAAGGTAGGGGCAGCTAGGTGGCACAGTGGATAGAGCACCGGCCCTGGAGTAAAGAGTACCTGAGTTCAAATCTGGCCTCAGACACTTAATAATGACCTAGCTGTGTGGCCTTGGACAAGCCACTTAACCCCACTGCCTTGCCAAAAAAAAAAAAGTAAAAGGTAAAGAATGCTGTATGAAAATTCCTATTAAAATGAACTCCTTGATATGACTTCTGTCTCATCACATTCAACTTAAATCAACACAAACTATTGGAATGATGTAAAGACTAACAAATTGCCTTCTGTGGTGGGAGGGAAGCAAGATTAGGGGGAAATTGTAAAACGAAATAAATAAAACCTTTCTAAAATTAAAAAAAAATTAACTCCTTGAGTATTTGAGTTTCTAAAAGTCTAGGGAAGAAAGGGAAATACTAGACAGTGGGGGAGAACCTACCCCTAAAGGAATATGCATTTATTAAGTACCTACTACATACCAGCCCCATTTACAAATATTATCTCATTGGATCCTCTTAACAGCCCTGTGAGTTAAATATTATTATCATCCTCATTTTATGGTTGAGGACCGAGGTTAAATTATATGCCCAGAGTCCTACAGCTTTTGAAGTCAAAGTTGAGCTCAGATCTTTGTCCAATGAGACCATAGTTGTAAATGCTTATTAGCACATTGCTTAGCACAAAGGTGCTTTAAAATGGTTCTTTGGTTCCCCTTCCTTTTCCTGCTTCCTGACTCCATCATCCTATTCACTAGACCACTGCACTACTGGCATCTCGTTACTGGAAAATGAATGGCCTTATGAACCTCAAAGGGTCAACACATTTGGCTGTGATAGTCAGTCTCCTAGCAGCTCCCTGGTATGATGGTGGTAGATGGCAGTGACTGCACTGGGAGCCAAGGACAAGCTACATGTTCTCAGGAAAGGTAGCTTTCAGACTAAAAGGAGCCCAGCAGAAAGCACTATCATGCCTCAGGGGAACTTCATCTGTGCCTTCCCTCTGATGATTATCTCCAATCCATCATTTATATGTCTTGGTTATATTGTTTTCATATTGTCTTATCCATTAGACCAAGAGCTCCTTGAGAGTGGGCAGTGTTTTTTTTTTTCCTTTTTACCAATACCCCACACAGTCCCTGGTACTTTGTAGGAACTTAATAAATGCTGGTGACTCCAGGAAGGGGAGAATAATAATTCTTGTAACCAGGAGCTGCATCCCATTGCCACATTGACCCTATAAGATTGAGGCCACTTTCCTCTAGATTCTGTGAATAAGCACTGTAAAGTGGAATGGCCAGAACTTGATTCTGGGAACTTAAAAATATTGGAAGTGTCACTGAAGGTCTAGAAATTGAAGAATATACCAGTGCTCTTGCAGAGGTCCCAAGGAAGCCACCTACTTAACACACCCCGGCAATGGACCAGCCAGGAATCTCAGCTGTTATGCCATACCAGAATTGGAACAAATCTGCCTGTCAGTTTTGTTGAATTTCCAAGTGAACTTGGTGAGAACAAATGCTTCACAAGAAACATGTTCAGTTTGAACTTAGTCTCTCTAGAAACCAAGATGAGATAGGGAAGCATGGCTCTGGTTCAAAAGGCTGCTATATCTGCTCAACAAATATCCCTTTATAAAGTCTAATTGATGTCAAGTGGTTAAATGATAATAGGTAAAAAAACTCTGGGGACTGATACTTGCACAAACACACTGCAATGGGGTCTTGAGCTGAGAGCTTTCTTTCAAACAGAAAACATCTCAACAGTACCCATAGGCTCTCACCCATAGGACCATGAGATCCCTGAGTTAAGAGACACCGCTGGCCATGATTTAGGACCTGGTTTGCTTATATGATGTCTGGAAATTCCTGGTCACATCTATTTATGATCTTTCTCCTCACTGAATGAAAGCTCTCAGAAATTAGAAACTGCTTATCTTTTGTCTTTGTATCTGCAGCCTTTGGCACAGTGTCTGACCCATAATAAGGCACACAAGATATTCTTTTTTATTGCTTGGAAAAAATGTATATCTTTTGTGTATCCACAAAATGGATGTTAGAAGATTTTTATGGGCTGATGAAAAAGTTAACTTTGACTCCTTCCTTTCCCCAAGTTTCACTGTAGTATTCTCCCAAATATATTCTTTCTTTTTTCATTTCTATAGCTAATACTCTAATATAGTCTTTTTTTTTTTCTTTTTCAGGTTTTTTTTGCAAGGCAATGGGGTTAAGTGGCTTGCCCAAGGCCACAAAGCTAGGTAATTATTAAGTGTCTGAGACTGGATTTGAACCCAGGTACTCCTGACTCCAGGGCCAGTGCTTTATCCACTGCGCCACCTAGCCACCCCTTAATATAGTCTTTCATAACCTGGTAGTTGGGAGTTCTGGATCTTAAGTTAGGAAGACCTAAATTCAAATCTAGCTTCTGACAATTAGTAGCTGTGTTATCCTGCAAATGGTTCATTTAACCTCCTTTTACCTAGCTTTCTCACCTGTAAAATGGGGACAATAATAAAAGTTATGTGCCAAGGCTACTGTGAGGACCAAATGAGATAATATTTATTTATGAGGCACTTAGCACAAAGTTCAGCTCAAGTGCTACTCCCTAATGGGGTCTTTCCTATTATGTCCCAGTCTCTCCCCTCCAAAACAGTAATCTTTTTACTATTTACCTGGCATGTATATTTACTTCTGTATCTATATGCTATTTTCTGAATTGAATATAGCAAGTACTATATAAATGTTAACTATTAAGTGTTATTGTGACTTCATAACTGCCATACTAACCTTATGCAGTTTCCATTGTTTGATGATTCATTTCTAGCATACTGCTTTGATTGCTCTTCTCACAAAAATCAATAGCCCTAACTCAAGCTGCATAATAATTTTAGAGCTGAAAGGAAATTAGATACCAACTAGAGAGCAAGTTCCTCATTTTACAGATAAGGAAACAGGGCAACAGAGGTTAAGCAATTTGTCCAAAGCTACACAGATATTAAGTGGCGGTGTTTTCAACCTAGGGCCTCTGGGGTCAAATTCAGTACTCTTTCTATTGCACCATGCTCCTCACTACCTTTGGGATCAAATCCAAACTCCTTAGAGTAATATTTATCCCAAAGGAAAAAAATAGAGTAGAAAGATTTTGGAGAAATCACTCTTCTCTACCCCTTGTATATCATCTGTTGCCTACCCTTTTTCTCCACTCACCTATCCCCCAGCCTAATTCATGTCTTCATTATCTCTTACTGGACTATTACAATGGTCTCCAAATTAGTCTCCTTGCCTCAAGTCACCGTACTCTCTAAAGTCTTCCATGTAGTTAACAAATGGATATTTGTAAAATATAGTTCTGTTCTATATACATCCCTGTTGATAGTTTCAAAAGATCTGAATTACTCCCAAGACAAAATATAAACTCCCTTTTCAGTCTCGCTGTAGCCTACCTTCTCAAACTTGTTATTCATTATTCTCCTTTCATTTCTCATTTGTTTTTTTTGCACAAACCATTCCCTATATCTGTAATTCATTCCTTCTTTAATTTTTTACTCCTTTGACTTTGCTTTTCTTAAAAACTGAGCTCAGATGCCACCTCCTACATATGATCTTTACTATCATGTCCCCAGTTATCAGTAACTCTCCAAAAAAATAAAATTTTATTTACTTTTGTATGTATATGTTGTTTCCCAAATTGAACTGAGAGCAGTACTAGTTGTTTTCATGTCACCAAAGTGGAGTATCTGGCATATAGTAGACATTTAAAAAATGTAAGTTGATTTAATCAACCTAATAAATGCTTATTGAATAAGCGTAAAAAATCCAAACTAGTCAAGAAATTCATGCATACATCACAGAATTTGGAGTTCTACTCAATCTCAGTTCAACTCCTGAAAAATAAAGATTAGAAGACTAAAGGTTGGATGAACTGTCAAAGGTTTTAAGATAAGTAACTATCAGATTTGGGATTCAAATCCTGTTCCTCTGACTCAGAATTCTTTCTAGCATACTATGAAGAATGTGACACTGAGAAGGTAAAGAAAAATGGCCATGGTTGTCTAGGAGAAAGGGGATCTAGATCTTTCTAGTGGAAGTAGTTTTCTATTTTCATAGCAGCTAAAGTTGTCAGTAATAAACATATTAATTTTTGGATAGAGATAGAAGATTGTGGTGTGTGGCAGCCTGGAAGCATATGAAAGTGGTTGGATATCAACCTGACATGACTAATAAAGCACTTCCTTGGAAAATGTCAAATCTATTGAGATTTGACAAACCAAGTGTGACAACTTCTAGAGTTAATGAAGAAATGATTGATTCTACATAAAGGAACCAGGAAAGCATCTCTAAATATTATGAAAGCTGATGAGAAAACAGAAGAACCTGGGGCTTAAGTAGTATTTTCATAATTACTAGTATTTGATTATAAAGATTTTATTAGTGGAAGACAAATTTGGGAAATGAAGAGTTGGCTAAAAAGATTATGTCAGGACCTGACTTTTTGGACAAGGAATTAATATAATAGACTTTATTCTGAGGATGGAGTCCATCTAATGAGAATAGAAAAGAAATGACCAAATGTACTTGCCAATAAGATGCTGGTCTAATGAACAGGGCTTTAAACTGAAAACAAACAAAACAAAATAAACACAAACAAAAACCAACTGCTCAGATATCAACTGTTAAGCTAGACATGGAGTTCTTAACCCCCCCCCCCTTTTTTATGTTATAAACTCCTTTGACAGTTGGTAAAGCCCTTCTCATAATAATGTTTTTAACTTTATAAAGGAAAACATAGGATTATAAAAAGAAACCAATTATTATTTAAATACTTACCAATATTAAATAGACTCCAAGTTAGGAACCTCTGCAATAAGAGTATTAGAAAGAAAAGAAAATTAGCAGAAGCTCAGGGATTCATAGGAGTTCAATAACCAGGGTGAGAGATAGAAACTATATTTGTGGCCTCATGTGGCTCTATGCCCAGAGGCATACCCTGGAGTATGGATATTCAGGTTCATCACAGCTACTGTGGAACTTACAGACTTTCACAAAAGAGAAAAGACAGGCTAGAAATACTATAAAAGCATAAATATTTATTATAAGAAATATCTTAATGCATACAAGAAAAGAGAGAAGTTGTCAATCATCTGAAGGGGTATGGATGTAACTGAGTCTTAGCCAATATGAGGAAGGATATGACTGGACCCAGAGTTGTTTATGATCTTTTAGACTATAGGAGGAGGACAAATGGGGTCAATGATGGTTAACAAAGTCAGGCTATACTAAAGCATTTATCACTTCTAATTTAATGTGGAGATACATGGGCTTCCTTCCGCCTGCCCAAAGTAGCTCCTCTGTGGGAAAAGGCCATGGTTTTTTTTTAGTGGTAAAAATATCTATAATAGGTATGTCTGATTGGCTTCTTACCTCTAAAATCACAGGCAGAGAGATGCCAAAGTGACAGAAAATGTCAACTCCTAGTAACAGAATCACAGAACTTGGAAGCTCTGTAGAACTAAAATAGAGACTGGGGGCGGAGCCAAGATGGCGACAAGAGGGATCAAGTCTTAGGAGCTCTCTGATAAAACTCATAAACTAAGGACTCTAACTAAACTTTCGAGAGACAGAACCCACAAAGGGACCCAGTAGCAGAAAGGCACTGCTCCCCGGGATCGGAGAGGCAGCCCACCAGAAGGGTGGCCCACCAGAGTCAAAGAACTTCAGCCTCCCGAGGCTGCCCCAGGGCGCTGGGAGTCTCAGCTCACAGCAGCAGGGGAGTCTCCTGAGCTGCACCCCGGGGAGCACCGGCACAAAGTGGGGGAACAGGGGGACCTCTGCCAGAGTGAGCCCAGCCCTCAGGGCACACAGCCAGCAGCTTGGTCTTTCAGCAGCCCAGATCCAGGAACAGAAGCAGGCGGAGCTGGTAAGCAGGAGCCCCCAGGGCATGAGCCCATTGAGCTGAGGGAGGGGAGTGAAGAGAGAGAGAGACTGCAGAGCTCTGTCCTCTGCCTCTGGAACAGGACTCTGGGGCTCTGACCACATTCAGATCCTGATCCCAGTCTAGGCCCCCCCACAGAACAGGGCCCCCCCACCTCGGCCCCGTGGCAGAGGGGGGCACATTCACAGACCAGGAGGGAGGACAGAGCCTCACACAGTGAGACCCTTGTGGGAGTGTCCCAAAAGCTCAGGAAGCACCCCAAAACTAGGCCCAGGCTGGGAAAATGAGCACGCAGAGAAATAAGAGGAACACCATTGAGAAATATTTTGCAAATGACCCCAAGAAGGATCAAAATACTCAGTCTGAAGATGAGGAAGCACAAGCTCCTGCATCTAAAGACTCCAAGAAAAACAGAAATTGGGCTCAGGCTATGACAGAGCTCAAAAAAGACTTTGAAAATCAAATGAGGGAGTTGGAAGAAAAACTAGGAGAACTAAAATAGAACTTCATTCCTCAGTGATGAAGGATTCCAGAAAAGGGGCTAAAGCAGGGATGCCAGACAAGGAGATGAGTAGATGAGTAGAGTCAGCTTATCACAGAATAAGTGCGTCTTCTTCCCCTTTCCCATCAAAAAA
Organism: Macrotis lagotis; assembly: GCF_037893015.1. Lineage (NCBI taxonomy): Eukaryota > Metazoa > Chordata > Mammalia > Peramelemorphia > Peramelidae > Macrotis > Macrotis lagotis. Next base: position 575,346,311 of record NC_133658.1, read on the forward strand.
ATATAACTAAGGCATTTTTTAGACTACCAAATGCATAAGAAAATAAACTAGAAATCTTAACGTAATGAAGTAAATATGATCTCATAAGTTGACTGATGCACCTTGTGACAGGATGGGGTGTGCCTTTAAGTAGTACAGAATAATAATGAGAGGATTTACCTAGTGAAAAATAAAGATATTAAACAAAAGGGACAGAGGAGTAGTAACTTCATATATCAAGATGACATATACTTGTATGGAAATGCACAAACCTGGGTGGGAAAAGCATTCAAGTGCAAAAAGGAGACACTAACATGATATTATGGTGAGAATATACCACACAGATGGACCAGTCAAATAGCAGAAACATTTTTTTTTTAGATTTTTGGAAGGCAGTGGGGTTAAGTGGCTTGCCCAAGGCCACACAGCTAGGTAATTATTAAGTGTCTGAGGCCGGATTTGAACTCAGGTACTCCTGACTCCAGGGCCGGTGCTCTATCCACTGCGCCACCTAGCCGCCCCTAGCAGAAACATTTGATAAGATTTTTATAAAGTCTTTTTACTAATTCTGTTTTAAAAATAACACAGTTTTTGTTTCCAATAATTCACCCCCTTACACATAATAGAACCTTCCCTTATGAACAAATGAGATATTTTGCCTACCTGAAAATATATGCCTCATTAGAAACCACCACCTCTGTGCCAAAAAGTATGCATTATGAAATATATATGTATATATTCATATTACACATAAGTGTGTTGGGTTTATATATTTATAAATACTTATATGTATACACACATATGTATAGATGGATAGATGAATGTAAAGGTCAAAAGGAGGATGGAGAAGGGATAAGATTATTGCTTGGTGTAGAATGAATGATAACAGAGAGAAAGTAGAAATATAAAATTCTATTTTGCTTCTGTATTCTCTCATGTAAAACAATCTTTAGAAAAAAGGATAAAAGATGGTTGCTAGATAAATAGGATAGATAAGATGTTAGATAAGATAAATTAGATGATGGTTAAAAGGACACCAAAGACCAAAAAAAAATTCTAAATGAAAGGGTTAAAAAATATATAGACACTATCAAAAATTGTATTAAAGAGATTTACAGGTGATATAATACATCAAGATAATGGGACAGTAATTGTGATTAACATCTACATAACAATTTAAAGTTGGTATGGAGCTAAAGAAATCTTAGAGGAAACTTTATGTGTCTAGATAGACAAGGGCTCAAAAATTAGAAAACTAAGCAATGTTCCAAAAAGAAACCTCAAAGAAGAAATCTCAAAAGTCAAATTGAGATGGCAAACAGAAATTTAACAAACACAATAAAGATTTTGGAAGGGAAAAGATTAATAGAGGGTAGAGCTAAGATAAGAGAATTGTAGGAAGCAGTGAGCTCTTTAAATATATCTAGAAAATATACCAAATGAAACAACAATAACTTGAAATGTTGATTGGTCTTTCTATTAAAGATGGCTCAAAGAATACTTCCATACTCTTCATCTAGGTAGGATGAAGGGTTTAGTTTAAGAATGGATGAAATAGACTTCCGGCCAAGATGGTGGAGAGAAAACAGGCACAGTTCTAAAGTCTCCTGATCTCTTCCCCATCTATCACATGAAACAAACCTCTTAAAAGAAATCCGAACCAGGAAACCAAGAAAGAAAAGCCAGGAGAGGAAAATCTAGCTCAGGATTTGTCTCCCGTAGCAGCCTTGGCTGAGTACTGGCAGGTGAGTCTGGGCTCCGAGGGAAGATCAGCCCGGGATCAGCCAGATTAACAGCTGAATTGGAACCGGGAGTCTGAAGGCCCAAGAGCTGGACCTGCTGGATCAGTGTTGGGGCTGTAAGAGGGGGGCTTGGGTCCGTGGGGAGGCAGAGGCGCTGGTGTTGGTGCTGTCCCCCTGGAGCTTGGGGAAGGGGCTGCGGGGAGAGCCCTGGTGCAGGAGAGCTGCGGATGCCATCCCTGGGCTACTCTGGTCTGAGAAACTCTGAGCCCACACCTCCACTGCACTGAGGCCTCCTCCAAAACAAACAATTGCAAAATACTTCTACCTCAGGCCCAGGTGTGTGAGCAGAAGAACCAGCCCAGCTGAGGAATGACCTCAGGCCAGGGTAAAGCCCACCATTGATTGAAGGCAAAAGAATTGAATAGCTCCAATTCCCTCCCTTCGGGCAAAGGGAGAAGGCCTCCCAACCAAGGTCACAGACACCCCAGAGAGGGCAACCAGCACCTCCTACTGGCCAGCCAGAGAAACTTCACTCAGTAAAGGCTTTAGAGATTCCAAGCCCAGGTGAACCAGCCCCACCCAACTCAAGGTCTTAGCATAAAGAAGAAGGGTCAGCAGAAAGGTGGATCCATAGAAAAATTCCTGGAAGGGAAAAACCCCAACCCAGAGAGACCCGGAACCTCTGAGGAGAAAACAATCTGGTCTCCAGCACAGAAAGACTTCCTTGAAGAAATAAGGAAGGAGTTTAAAAATCAACTGGAAAATTTGGGGGAGGCACTTAATACCTTGCAACAAGAAAACAAAACCTTAGAAAGTACAATTGGACAAACACAAAAGGAGAATAAATCAATTGGACAATTACAAAATGAGAATAATTCTCTCAGATCCTCAAATGAGCAAATGCAAAAAGAAATTAATTCTCTCAAAACCTCAATTGGTCAAATGGAAAGCTCTTTCAAAAATAGAACTGAACAACTGGAAAAGGTTAATGAAGGAAACTCCTCCCCCCAAAAAATAATGGAGTCTACAGAAACTAATGACTCCATGAGACAGCAAGAGTCAGTTAAACAAAATCAAAACATCGAAAAAATAGAAGCAAATGTGAAATACCTCATCAACAAAACCACTGACCTCGAGAATAGATTGAGGAGGGGCAACTTAAAATTATAGGACTTCCTGAAAACATTGAAGAGAAAAAAAGCCTGGACTTAATATTACAGGATCTAGTGATGTAAAACTGCCCTGACATCATGGAATCGGAGGGCAAATTAGTTATTGAAGAAGTACATCGATCCCCACCAGAAAAAGATCCTAAAATGAAAACACCAAGGAATGTTGTGGCCAAACTCCAGAACTATCAGATAAAAGAGAAAATCCTGCAAGCAGCCAGAAAGAAAAAATTTAAATATCAAGGAGCCACAGTAAAGATCACGCAGGACCTGGCTGCATCAACTTTAAGGGATCGAAGGGCCTGGAACAAGATATTTTGAAGAGCAAGGGAGCTTGGAATGCAGCCAAGAATCTACTTTCCTGCAAAGCTGAGCCTTCTCTTCCAGGGGAAAAAAATGGACATTTAACGAAATGGAAGAATTCCAAAAATTTCTGATGAAAAGACCAGAGTTAAACAGAAAATTTGGACATCAAACAGGAGGTTCAAGAGACACATGAAAAGGTAAAAAAAAGGGGGGGGCAGTAAAAGGGAAAAAAATGCAATCCAGTAAGCTGCAACTGGCTATATCCCAGCATGGGGGGGTAGGGAAGAGACTCTCATAAATCCTGAGAAATGTAACTCTAACAGAGAGAATATACCTAGCCAGAAATGATGGACACACATGACCTATCCATGAAACTGATATCTAATGGGATGTAACTGGCTTTAACTCCACTGGGGAGAAAGACTTTAATAACTCTCAGGAATTTTGACTCTATTCAACAGAATATACTGAACTAAAAGGGACAGACACTCAGAATTTTCTATGACTTAGATAGAATGATCTAAAAAAAATACACTACCTCCCTAAAAAGGGGGACAGGAAAGAGACAGGAGGAGGGAGGGGATTGAATGGGACAAATCTCATTACACTAAGAGGTACAGAAAACCTATGGTAATAAAGGGGAAGAAGGGAGCAGAGGAGAAACACCTGAATCTTCTCATCAGACTTGACTTACAGTCAACCTACACATACTCAGTTAACTTATAAAACATCTAACCTTTCAAGTATTAAAGGGGGAAAAGAGGAGGGGGGAACAGAGAAAGGGAAGGGGAGTGGGGGAAATAAGGGGAAATAACAAAAGGAAGGGAAGGGAAAAGGGAAAGGGGAAAGAAAGGGGAGGGTGTGATATAGGAGGGCAAACACACTGAAGGGGGTGGTATTCAAAAACAAAATACTGGGGAATATGGATAAAAGGGGGGAAGGGGGAAAAATACAAACAGAGGGAAGATTAGCACAGAGGGCAATAAAGAATTAGTAATCATAACCTTGAATGTGAATGGGATGAACTCTCCCTTAAAACATAAGCAAATAGCAGAGTAGATTAAAAACCAGAATCCTACAATATGCTGCTTACAAGAAACTCATTTGAAGCAGAGAGATACATATAGAATTAAGGTAAAAGGTTGGAGCAAAATATATTTTGCTTCAGCTGAAGTAAAAAAAGCAGGGGTAGCAATCCTTATCTCAGACAAAGCAGCAGCAAAAATAGATAGCGTTAAAAGAGATAAGGAAGGAAACTTTATCCTCCTAAAAGGTACCACAGACAATAAAGTTATTTCAATATTGAATATATATGCACCCAGTGGGACAGTACCCAAATTCTTAGAGGAGAAGCTGAAAGAATTACAGGAAGACATAGACAGCAAAACTCTTACTAGTAGGAGACCTCAACCTCCCACTATCAGATCTAGATAAATCAAATCATAAAACAAACAAGAAAGAAATTAGGGAGGTAAATAGATCGTTAGAAAAATTAGATATGGTAGACATATGGAGGAAAACGAATGGGGATAGAAAAGAATATACCTTTTTCTCTGCAGTACATGGAACTTATACAAAAATTGACCATGTACTAGGACATAAAAACCTAATGATCAACTGCAGAAAGGCAGAAATAGTGAATACATCTTTTTCAGATCACAATGCAATAAAAGTCATATGCAATACTGGGCCAAGGAGATATCGACCCAGAGAAAACTGGAAACTGAATAAGCTCATCTTAAAAAATGAGTGGACCAAAAAACAAATTATAGAATGAATAAAACATTTTATCCTAGATAATGATAATAATGAAACAACATACCAAAACCTATGGGATTCATTCAAAGCAACTCTCAGGGGATATATTATAGCTCTAAATGCTTATATGAATAAATTGAAGAAAGAGGAAATCAATGAACTAAACATGCAACTAAAAAAATTAGAGATAGAACAAATCAAAAATCCCCAATCAAATACCAAATTATAAATTTTAAAAATTAAAGGAGAAATTAATAAAATTGAAAGCAAAAAAAACTATTGAATTAATAAATAAAACCAAAAGTTGGTATCATGAAAAAACCAATAAAATTGATAAACCTCTCATCAATTTGATTAAAAAAAAGAAAGAAGAAAACCAAATTGCTAGCATTATAAATGAAAAAGGTGAACTCACCACCAATGAGGAGGAAACTAAAGTAATAATTCGAAATTATTTTGCCCAACTTTATGCCAATAAATTTGATAATCTAAGTGAAATGGATGAATATTTACAAAAATATAAGTTGCCCAGGTTAAATGAAGAAGAGATTAAATACCTGAACAACCCTATCTCAGAAAAAGAAATTCAACAAGCCATTATTGAACTTCCTAAAAAAAAAAAAATCTCCAGGGCCTGATGGATTCACAAGTGAATTCTACCAAACATTTAAGGAACAATTGGTTCCAATCCTATATAAACTCTTTGGAAAAACAGGGAAAGATGGAACTCTGCCTAACTCTTTCTATGAAACCAATATGGTACTGTTACCTAAACCAGGAAGTGTTAAAACATAGAAAGAAAATTATAGACCTATTTCCCTGATGAATATAGATGCAAAAATCCTAAATAAAATCTTAGCAAAATGACTACAACAAGTCATCACTAGGATAATACATTATGATCAAGTAGGATTTATTCCAGGAATGCAGGGTTGGTTCAATATTAAGAAAACTGTTAGTATACTCAATTATATCAATAACAAACCTATCAGAAATCATATGATCATATCAATAGATGCTGAAAAAGCTTCTGACAAAATACAGCATCCATTCCTATTAAAAACACTAGAGAGTGTAGGAATAAATGGACTGTTCCTTAAAATAATTAGCAGTATCTATCTGAAACCATCAACAAGCATTATACTCAATGGGGAGAGGCTAGAGGCATTCCCAATAAGATCGGGGGTTAAACAAGGATGCCCATTATCACCACTACTATTCAATATTGTATTAGAAATGTTAGCATCAGCAATTAGAGAAGAAAAAGAAATTGAAGGAATTAGAATTGGGAAGGAAGAGACAAAACTCTCACTATTCGCAGATGACATGATGGTCTACTTAGAGAATCCAAAGAAATCATCTAAAACACTACTGGAAACAATTAGCAATTTTAGCAAAGTTGCAGGTTATAAAATAAAAGCCCATAAATCCTCAACTTTCCTATATATGTCTAGCAAGAAACAGCAGGAAGAGCTAGAAAGAGAAATCCCATTCAAAGTAACCTCAGACAATGTAAAATACTTGGGAGTCTATTTGCCAAGGCAGACTCAGAATCTTTTTGAAAACAATTATAAAACACTTCTCACACAAATTAAATCAGATTTAAATAACTGGGCAAATATCAACAGCTCATGGATAGGGAGAGCTAATATAATAAAAATGACAATTCTACCAAAACTAAACTATCTGTTTAGTGCCCTACCAATCAAAATTCCAAAAAATTACTTTAATGAGTTAGAAAAAATTGTAAGTAAATTCATATGGAGAAATAAAAAGTCAAGAATTGCCAGGAGCTTAATGAAAAAAAATGCAAACGAAGGTGGCTTAGCACTAACCGATCTAAAATTATATTATAAAGCATCAGTCATCAAAATTGTTTGGTACTGGCTAAGAAATAGAGTGGTGGACCAGTGGAATAGACTAGGTGTAAAAGCAGAAGAAGATTATAGTAATCTGCTGTTTGATAAACCCAAAGAGTCTGGCCACTGGGATAAAAACTCCCTCCTTGATAAAAACTGCAGGGATAATTGGAAGTTAGTATGGAAGAAACTTAGATTAGACCAACACCTCACACCCTTTAGCAAGATAAGATCCAAATGGTTACAGGACATAGACATAAAAAACAATACTATAAGTAAATTAGAAGATCAAGGACTAGTCTACCTGTGAGATCTATGGAAAGGGGAACAGTTTATAACTAAGGAAGAGTTGGAGAACATCACTAAAAACCAATTAGATGATTTCGATTACATTAAATTAAAAAGCTTTTGCACAGATAAAACCAATGTAATCAAGATCAAAAGAAAATAGTAAATTGGGAAACAATCTTTACAATTAATGATTCTGACAAAGGACTCATTTCTAAAATATACAGAGAACTCAGTCATATTTTTAAAACAAAAAGCCATTCCCCAATTGACAAATGGTCAAAGGATATGCAAGGGCAATTTACAGATGAGGAGATCAAAGCAATCCATAGCCATATGAAAAAATGCTTTAAATCATTAATTATTAGAGAAATGCAAATTAAAGCTTCTCTGAGGTACCACCTCACACCTCTCAGATTGGCCAGTATGACCAGGAAGGATAATGATCATTGTTGGAAGGGATGTGGGAAATCTGGGACACTATTACACTGTTGGTGGAGCTGTGAACTCATCCAACCCTTCTGGAGAGCTATTTGGAACTATGCCCAAAGGGCAATAAAAATGTGCATACCCTTTGACCCAGCAATACCAATACTGGGTATATACCCTGAAGAGATGAGGAAAAAGGGTAAAAACATTACTTGTACAAAAATATTTATAGCAGCCCTGTTTGTGGTGGCAAAGAATTGGAAATCCAGTAAATGTCCTTCAATTGGGGAATAGTTTAGCAAACTGTGGTATATGTATGTCATGGAACATTATTGTTCTATTAGAAACCAGGAGGGACGGGATTTCAGGGAAACCTGTAGGGATTTGCATGAAATGATGCTGAGTGAGATGAGCAGAACCAGAAAAACACTGTACACCCTAACAGCAACATGGGAGTGATATTCAACCTTGAAGGACTTGCTCATTTCATCAGTGCAACAACTGGGAACAATTTTTGGCTGTCTGCACAGGAGAGTACCATCTGTATCCAGATAAGGAGCTGTAGAGTTTGAACAAAGTACAAGGACTATTCCCTTTAATTCGGAAAAAAAAAAAAAAAAACAACCCAGATGTCTTATTGTCTGATCTGGTTACCTCTGAGAATTCTGTTCTCTTTAAGGATATGATTTCTTTTTCATCACACCCAATTTGGATCAAGGTACAACATGGAAACAAAGTAAAGACTGACAGAGTACTATCTGTGAGGTGGAGGGTGGGGGGAGGGAAGCAAGAGTGGGGGAAAACTGTAAAACTCAAGTAATATCTTTAATAAAAATAAAAAAAATAAATAAAAATAAAAAGAATGGATGAAATAAGGGGCGGCTAGGTGGTGTAATGGATAAAGCACTGGCCCTGGAGTCAGGAGTACCTGGGTTCAAATCCGGTCTCAGACACTTAAATTTTAATTACCTAGCTGTGTGACCTTGGGCAAGCCATTTAAGCCCATTTGCCTTGCAAAAAAAAAAAAAAAAGAATGGATGAAATGCTTAAAAGGGTAAAGGAAAAGAATCTTATTGAGAAAGAAGGGAGAAAGATGACTAAATCTTTGGAGCAGTGAAATATGTATAAGGATTCTTCCCACAGAGGGAAAAAGAGAAGATCTGCCAACTTTGAAAAAGACAGTTTCTACTTCAAGGAATGATGAGGATATACAACAAATTCCACATGGTAGTCTATCAGTGAGATTATTTATTAGCTTCCTACTTTGTCAAACACTCTCCCAAGCAAAGAAAGGGAAAAGCTAGTCACTGCTCTCAAGGAGGTCACAGTCTAATTTAGAGATCATCTATAATCAGAGGTCATCTATATCCATCAGTAACATGACAAAGCATTTGTTAATAACCGCTACCACTTCTGGTGATTCACCTAAAGAAAATGTATAGCTCAGAATGAATCTAGAAAGCACTGATAGGGTTCATGAAATCCTAAACAAGAAACAAGAGATATTACTGTAATAGATGGTGGGTTCATCATTGCTGTTGCAATATAAAAAGGTATCAGAAATTAAATGGTTTGGGGAAGTAAACAATAGTTGAGAAGATGGGAGTCTAAGAATGCAATTTGAATTTCTGTTACATGGCTTATGATATAGGAATAATGAATTCTCAAGAAGAAATGGAGCACCTTAAACAAGGGCAGGTAAAAATATTTTCATGGAAGCAATAAACCCTGAATGCTGTTCAATCACAATCATCAAATTTGGCCCCAGCGATATGAAAATATATCTCCTGGGGTAACTAGGTGGTACAGTGGATAGAGTACCAGCACTGGTATGAGGAGGATCTGAGTTCAAATCCAGCCTCAGATACTTAATACTTACTTAGCTGTGTGACCTTGGGCAAGTTACTTAATCCTACTACTTTACAGAGAAAAAGGCAAGGAGAATATAAAGGTGGAATATTACATATTTACTGTCAGAATCAGCTCAGTTGATGATTTGGTGAGCTTTGCTGGGTTGATTAGCTTTGCTAAAATATATTTTTCCCTATCTTACTTAGGGATTTCAGTATCTGAGCTCAGTCTTCCCCTCCATCACAATCCCAGCCCTGACACTACAGATATTTAATTTCTATGTTAACATTCCTTCAAATACCCTTGCAACCCAAATTAACAATTTCCATGATCTTAAACCTTCACTTCACTCCAAACACACACTAAGGTTGCATCCTTGAATTTACCCACAAGTATTCTACTGAAGAATTCTCAAGTTCCTCCACTTAGCTATAATCCGTCATTCTTATCTTTCCCTATGTGCCTCACCTCTCCTAAACCCATTTTTAGTTTTCACCATGACCACATTCCTTTTCTTTTTCAAGGCTGTCACTAATTTTACTAATTTACCTTATCTATTCTCTACCCCACTCCCCAGAGCAATTGTTCCAAACCCTTACTTTTCTCTTCTAGAAGCTCCTTTTTCTCTTCTCTACAACTGAAGACCTTTCCTTACTGAGAAAATCGAGACTATCTACCATATTCTACCTGTTTTTCCATCCTCTACATTCCCCTCACCTGTCCATTCTTCACATCATCACTCATTCTCTCATTTATTCTGATCACTGATAAAGAGATATAACTTCCTTTCTATTAGACCAACCCCTCTACTACTTGTTCTCTTGATTTAATTGCTTCCCATCTCCTCTGACAGATTTTCTCTACAGTCATTACTCCCATCTCACTCTCTCAAATTCAAGTTCTCTCTCTTCAGTGACTTCTTCCTTGGTGGTTACCAAGTATTCCCAAGAATACAAAAATTCCCTTTCATGCTTACAAAAAAACAAAACAAAAAACTCAATGACTCTACCACTCTGTCTCCCATCTCACTTTCCTGTCTAAAGTCCTAGAAAGAGCTTTCTATATTTTATCCACTTCTTTTTATTTTCCTTTTCAACCTTTATCAGTTCTAATATTCTGTAGTCTAGAATACTACAGAAAAATTAAAAAATATAAAAAGTTATAATAATATGCACTTACTGTTTACAGTTTTGAAGAGTTCTATATAGTCAGTATAACAGAGGCTGTGAGGTAGAGCAGTGAATAGAGAGTCGAGCCTGGGATCAGGAAGATCTGAGTTCATATCTGGCTATATATGCTTGTGTGACCCTGGGCAGGTCATTTAACTTCTTTCTGCTTCCATATTCTCAACTGTAAAATGTGGATAATAATGGCACCTCCATTCTAATGAGGATCAAATGAGATAATATTTGTAAAGCAATGCCTAAACATATAGTACAGTATAGTGCCTGACTTATAGTAGATAATTAAGAAATACTTGTTTCCTTCCTTTTTTCTTTACTTCCTATATCTCATTAGTTCTTCACAACAATCCTATGAGGTTATTTTATAGATAAGGAAAGTGAGACTGAGAAAAGTTAAGTAGCCTGCCTGCCCAGGGTCACAGTAATAACTGAAATAGGATTTGAGTTTTCCTAATACAGCACTCTATCCAATATATATATAAACATGTACAATATACATATCTTTATGTAAGTATGCAATTTATTGGCATATAAATGGCACAGATAGTATGAATGGGTTCAGAGATAAGGGAGATTTCAGTGGGATGAAAATATTAGAGGATAAAGTGAAAAAGTAGTCACTGAGCTTGGAGGAGTTAATGTAGTTTATAGAAGACAAAGAAGAAGAAAGTTTCCAGAAAGTATGGGTAGCTAACAGTCTTGAATGTACAGAAAGCTCAAAGACTGTTGCATTTAGTTGATTTGGGAGTTTTAAATTCTGAAAATGTTATTTGAGTAGAGAGGGAAAAGAGGTTAGTTTGCCAAGATTATGGGTAAATCATCAGATCTAGAGTCAGAGAACAGGGATATAGCCTTGGGTAAGTCAATTCAGTTCCCTGGATCCCAGTTTTGCCTACTTATACACTAAGTCAATTAATTTCTTTAGGTTTTAGTTGCTTATATATATAAAATGAGGTTTGACTTGAATATCACAAGTCTCCTACAAATGTAAATCTATGATCTATGGTTCCTTGTAATTTGGTTTCAGCCTCATCACTCAACTGAAATTGCTCTCTAGTTATCAAATATTTCTTCACTGTCAAATCTGTTGGACTGTCCTCAGTCCTCATCCTTTTCTGTAATATTTGCCACACGTGCAACATTTCACCTTGCTAACTAAAATTCTCTACGTAGATACTTTCTTCTCTATTCTTGGTTATTTCTCTTTCACTTTCTTCCTCTCTTCCCTCTCTTTTCCCCTTGACCCATCTGTTCTTTTTAGTATACTTTACCCAATCATTAATAAAACCCCACTCTCTGGATGTTCTTATAAAGTTTTCTATTTCTAACTTCTTTCAATATCCTCAACAGTTCGCATAGGTTCAATTATTATCTCTACAAAGTTAAATCCAGTCCTAGCCCTTATCCTAAGCTCTTTTTTCTGTACTACCAATTGTTTATTAGATATTTTGAACTGGATGATAGCTATCTCAAGCTTATCATGACAAAGACAAAATACATTATGCTTCCCCTAAAATCCACACCCTTCCAACTAAATGTAAGATATCACTTAAGCCTTAGCCTCAATTTTTTTCACTTTATACTCACTGCCCCTATAAATTCATATCATTCTTCCAAATTTCCCTAATTCCTACTTCTTCCAAGCAAATTCTTTAAGGCAAGGGGAATTTTATTTTTATTTTGTCATTGTATTCTAGAAATAAATAATAATTAACAAATGTTTCTACATGATTGATAGATTGTTAGTGAATAGTATGGGCATGAGTTAAATTTTGGTGGACATTGTGATATATTTCAATGGATTAACAGGACATTTTTAGTGAGACTGGGAGGTGATGAGAGGACTGAAATAAAAATGAAGTTCTAAGTGGATATTCAGGGAATTGTAAAGGTGTAACAGAATTTCCTGGGACTCTACTGATTTCAAGGATTACAGCAATCCACCTGGTTGATCACACAGGTCTAGCTGTCAAACCCATTGAGATTAACAGAAGGAAGAACAAAATTCAGATGGCATATCCTCAATTGGTTCCCAGCTTTCCAGGGAGGGTCTGGAAAGAATAAAAAAAACAGTAAAGAAAGAGGCATAAGGGACAGCTAGGTGGTGCAGTGAATAGAGCATGGTCCTGGAGTCAGGAAGACCTGAGTTCAAATCCAACCTCGGACACTTGATAATTACCTAGCCGTGTGATCTTGGGCAAATCACTTAACCCCATTACCTTGCAAAAACAAAAACAAAAAAGAGAGAAATATAAAGGTCCAGCACCGAAATATAACTAGATATACAATGGTGAAAAGAAATGGAGGAAAAGTGTGGAGATGTTCCTCTACCTTGCCCACTCAACTATTCAGTGCAAGGTTAAGACACATAAAAAAATCAACTACTGCAGAAATTCAAATTCAGTTCTTAATCCAAACAGCATTGAGGACACTTTTACTCATTCTACCTTTTTTTTTGGGGGGGGGGGGGAGACAGCTTCAAGGCAATGGGATAAAGTGGCTTGCCTAAGGTCACACAGCTAGGTAATTACTAAGTGTCTGAGAGTCTTCCTGACTCCAAGGCCTGTGCTCTATCCATTTCACCACCTAGTTGCCCCTCATTTTAGCTTTTTAAGGTGAAATAATTAGAGCATTCAATTTTTTTTTATTCTCCCTCAGAGAGAACATCAAAAAACTGAAGTGTATTTGTCATTTAAATTTTACAAATGGGTTATGACTTGAGGTCAAAAGAGAATATAAAACTAGAAAGCATGTCAAGGCAGAGTTCTCTTTTTGGGGTGTTTCTGCTTGGCTCTAGGCTCATGTCTTTAAGGGTTCTATCTTGCTCTCTTTTTTTTAATACTTCAGTGTTTTAATGAATCCAAGGTCGACTGTAGCTGTTTTAACTGCAGTATATTCTCATCTTTAGTCTTCCTTATAATTTAGTGTGTTGAATTTGATTGTTGTTCTAAGCAGTTGATGATCAGATCAGCCATAGATAACTAATTTGACAAGGATTTTCCTCATTGATAACCTATCATTTCCATCAATGTATATAGTCAATTTCATTTTTGGTGATGTTATTGAACTCAATATCACTATCTAATATCTTCTCACTCCCTACTTAAAAAGAAAGTGTTTATGATATACATATGTATATGTATATCATAAACACTTGAGTAATCTACCAGCTCCTGTGCTTTTAATACCAAATCATGTTTTCCAACTTTTTTTTTCTTTTTGTCAACTTATTCTTTGTTTACTTTCACTTTAAAGTCAGCAAGTGTTGAGGTATGGATTGATCTGATTTGGAGGATGTGTCATAGAATTTTTACTATCCTGTGACAGTCTTTTTGTGGTCATCATAAGCATGAGATGAGATGATCAAACATACCATAAAGTTGATTTAAGAAAGAACCAAGGATGAAAACACATCCAAATTAGAGCCTGGGAATAATTCTTCCATTGCATTAGCCTTATGTGTTCTAGTTTAATTTATAGCAAGAATATCAGTATTGATATTGTTCCAACTCTCCAGTAATATTTTAACTTTCATATGTTGTTCTGTCATTTCAGTCATGTCCAACTTACTTTTCATGACCTTTTTTGGAATTTTCTTGGCACCGGAATGCCAGATTATTGTACAAAAGAGAAAACTAAGACAAATTAAAGGCTAACTGATTTGCCCAGGGTCCCCCATTCAGATTTCAATGTTCAGATTTGAACTCATATTTTCCTGACTTCCAAGTCTGGTACTCTACTTAATCATCTCACTGTTCCAATATTTCAACTTATTGCTTAGCAATCATGATATTAATGAATAAATTAATTACATATTCACAAGAAACAGTTAATCACTTGTAAGGAGTTATTTCTGAATCAGTTGTCTGAGTGCAGTAAGATCACTCACTAGTTTTAGCAAAGATTATTAAGAACACCAAACTCAAAAAAAAGATAAATATGAAAAGGTGAAGGTGAAGATAGGGAAGGACATGTGGTGGGGGAGACAAAGGAAACAAGACGACATTATGTATAGCTCATAATATTTATCATGGGAAGATCAAAGATTCACTAAAATATTGAAAAAAAATATTCTTGAATTATAGAAAAGTGATGACTCTGGATCATGAAGGGCAAGCTTTGGCAGATCCCAACAAGATATAATGATTTAAAGTATGGGCTAGAGTCTAAAAAAGACTTATTTGGTGTCTAAGCAAGCAAGTTAGAGAAATCTGGAAGAACTCATCACCATGTGTGGTCATTGGCAACAATTCTTGAAACCCATCTTTTAGTGGGGCTGAAATTTGTATCAATGGAGTAGTCAATCCAATAAAATTATTGACTTTTGAGGCACTGATCAATCATTATATGTGTTGATCCTACATACTAGAACCATCTTTAACATTAAAGCTCCTACTCTTGTGCTTCCAGCATGACCTATAATAAACTCTAGTTTCTTGAAGGCTATGCCAGCAGAAAGCAAGTTCAGAAAGGTCCTAATAAACTAGAAAGCATTTGAAAATAGTCTTTGTGTTTTTCATTCAACTTCCAGACTCTAGATTTAGAGCATCCCATCACCAGAGGGCTGGACTTTCTAGATGATAAATTTTCTGGCCTTGCAACTATCAGATCAGCTGATGGTGATGGAATGAATGCAAACTTTGCCCACTTAGAACTCTCTATTTCTTGCTGGTCCTACTTCATTTTCACATCATATAACATCTAATCACCCTTCTAGTCTTGCCCCATTGTCTTATTTATCCCTACCTGGACCTTCATAATCCAGGCCCTCAGTACCTAGGGGAATTAATCCATTCATCTTTAAAGCTCTTGCCCTAAGGTCCAACCTAACTGGTTGGACTAAGAGAGTGGAAAGTTAGCTCACTTAGCTGGCCTCACTCTGAGGGAGAGGTTAAGGAATAGTACTACTGCTAATCCTATTCACTAGACCTGTTGTACTTTTATATTAGGCCATACAACTCCCTGTTCATCAAGACCCTCCCCCACCATCTACCTCCCTCATCAGACAAAAACTTCCTTCCTGGACCACAGCTCCCTTGTGTACATTGCTTCCTCTATTGGAATGCAAGCTCAACTGCATGATCTATCTTTTACATTTATATCTCCAATCCTTGGCACAATGCTTGGCACACAACAAGCATTTAATAAATGCTTTTTATCATTCATCAATTATAGTATCAAAAGAATGTGATCTGTATCAATAGAGAAAACACATCAAGGAAATTATATATCTTTAATAAAATGTCTAGATAAATATACATTAGAGATATAAGGAGAACCTTGTGTTTAAATTATTGGAAGGTAATCATTTTCAAACTAAAAATAAACACACATGGTCTTACAAAGGATATCTACTCTGAACACACCACCACCTTCCTGAGATTGGGGCAGTTCCAGAAAATTTATCTCAAAATAGTCTCTGTAATTTTTGGTTACTTTACCATGACAATCAAAAGATTTTAGTTCAAAATGTTCTTCAAGTATGTGAGCAAAAGTTACTCAGGGAAGGAAAATTATTAATAAGGCAAGTGAAAAAAATTAGCATTCAGAAATAAACAAAAGAGAAAGTCATTTAGTATAAGAGATGCAAAAAATAAAAACCAAAAATTAAAAATTTTAGGCTCTAAAACTTGGAAATAAAACAAACTTTTTCATAGGACAGATGTATTAAAATATAACAAATCTCATGATAACTTGGTTTAATAATTTTTAATAAAAGAATTCTATTTCTTTATTAAACCACTTACCTTGTTTTCTTTACAGTGATGTTGCTGCTGAGTTTTTCTAATCGACATTCTCCAGTATCATGGTTAATAATCAAAATACATTCTTTTAGATAAGGTTTCTTTGAGCCTTTGAAAACAGATACTGGTGGTGTTGAGCCCTATTTGAAAATTTTTAACTAGTTAATTAACATTTAATTAGAATTTATCATCTAATTTTAGAATTAGAAGTAACCTTATACATATCCTTCATTTAATTATTTCCTATTTATTTTGTAAATAGCTTGTCTTGTATATATTTGTATGAATGTTGTCTTCCCATTAAATTGTAAGGTCCTTGAAGACAAGGACTATCTTTTGTATCTTTTTGTATCCTTATTAATCAATTAATTGATTATATCTAGTTCAATACCTGAATTTTAGAGATAAAAAATTTTCAACTCTAAAGGATAGAATTATCACCAAATTTCATTCTTTCAAATGTTTGAACTTTTTATTTTTCTTGTTTTCTTAAAATCTAGAGCTTTGAGGTAAAAATCCATGATCTCTGTAAAATTTAAATTGAAGATATTCCAAAGGATAATGGAGAGATTACTGCAGGTATTAATAGGTTACATTGTATTAGTTACATATAACATAGAAGTTAGGTAAAATATCATCAAGGAAAAGAGTGAAGAATAAAACACATTGACAGTCCCAATGTTCACTGGTACCCACAGAATATTAAAAAACAAAACTAATAGGAAGATTTCCAGCATTTAGAGTAAATCTTCAATGAGGGATATATGGAAAGATATGGTTAAGAATCTCTTAGGATAAAAAAAATTAAAAATAAAATAAAAAAATAAAAAAAAGAATCTCTTAGGATAAGGCATAGATAGGCTATGCTCAACATTGATCAGTGAAATCATTGATCCTCTCATCCTATCCAGGGACTTGATCAAATAATAAAAGATAACTATTTCACTTGTGTAGATGAATGGAAATGGATGTCAAAATAAACTTCCTTGAATGATAATAATTACTGATGACTACAATAGCAGCACTATTAATATCCATGTTGGTGAATTTAAAAAGACAGTACAAAAGATTTTTGATCTCATTCATAAGGACAAGGTGAAGAATGTTACTTCCCTCATACACATTCCATATGCTTAAGCTGAATTTGCTTTCCTAAATTAATACCATTCCAAATCTTGAACATTGGCTGCTGCTGCCCATTTATTCTTTTATTTATTTACTTATTTTTTGGTTTTTGCAAGGCAATGAGGTTAAGTAGAAATGTGATTAAGCCTTTGACCCCTTGGCTAAACCTCTCATAAGATTTGATCCTATATAGTCTTAGTAGAGCTAAGTAAGTATTAAGTGTCTGAGGCTGGATTTGAACTTGGGTCCTCCTGATTCCAGGGCTGGTATTCTATCCTCTAAGGCACCTAGCTGCCCCTGCCAATGTATTCTTTAAAGCACCTGATTACAAATGGAGAAATTACTCAAGAGAACTCTTGAACATGCAGAAGTCAGGCCATGCTACCATGACTCATCACTAAATACAATATGGACTTTAGTTCTAGGACAGCGAGTACATTACTCCAAAGTTTGTGGCAGGCAATAATTACGATTTAAAAAATATGATGAATTCCCTAACAAGTTGTGTCAAAGAGCAGCTGTAGTTAATTGCTAATGTTGTTGTTCAGCTGTTTCAATTGTGCCATTTCTCTCCAGTTCATTTTACAGATGAAGGAACTTAGGCAAACAGGGTTAAATGACTTGCCTTGGGTCACAGCTATTAAAAATCTAAATTCATATTTGAACTCAGGTCTTCCTTACCCCACTTCCTATACCTTTTACTACCCCAGGCACACTAAATCTGCTTCCTTTTGAAGTAAGAGTTGGCTGACTTTGGCAGGGAGGGACAGTGGGTGTTGGGAGAAGAGGCAGCATTTTCAAAGTCCTTTCATTGAGGGAATTTTACAGGGTATGATATCTGAAATAATGCTTCATAGTGATCTTCTAACACTTTTACATCCACTATCCAATTAGATTCTCACTTATTATCCCAGAGAGGCAGGGCAGTTATTTCCAACAATAAAGCCAAGAGGTCATGACATGGGCTTATCCAAGGTCACACAGTTTGAGTCAGAACTGGAGCACCCAAATTCCCTAATGTTTAAACTAAGGTATTTTCAATTATATCAATCATATGAAAAGGTTAACAATGATCTATTCCTATTCTCTCAACTAGTATTCTTATTGTGATGAAAAGTGAATATTCTGACTGGGATCAATGGATTGGAGGTGGGCTGAACACACAGTCTACTAGCCCACATAAGGATCAGACTTGTAACATTGTTCTCATTCAACAAGCTATTGATGAGGCTAAAAATGTGGCAAAATGAACTATAGGAATATACTTGGCAGCACTGTATAGCACAGAAAACTATTCCAATGCAAGATTAATAGTTTAGGATGATTAAATTAGAAGCTTCTGAATATTATGAAATTATTATTTTTTCAGAAAGAATATAAATTACTAACATTTTCCATGGTGACTGAGGACTTTGGAAAGATTTTATCTGAAGGGGTACTTTCATAATGGGGTAGCTTACAGAAGAATATCCTTCCATTCTTTATTTTTTATGATTGTTCTAGAACTATAAAAATCAAGGTGGATTATTAATACTTTACTAACAAGGCATAGGCTGCATATTCAAGTAGAAATGTGATTAAGTTTTTGACCTCTTGGCTAAACCTTTCATAAGATTTGATCCTATATAGTCTTGGATTTTATACATAGGAACTTAGAAGTTCCTAAAGAGAACCATTATTAATTAGCTTAGAAAATATTACAGTGGTGGTGGAATTGTAGGTGAGAGAAAGAAGTGTTAAGAAAAGTTATGCTCTACCCTTTGATCCAGCAATACCACTACTGGGTCTATACCCTGAAGAGATGAGGAAAAAGGGTAAAGACATCACTTGTACAAAAATATTCATAGCAGTTCTGTTTGTGGTGGCAAAGGATTGGAAATCAAATAAATGTACTTCAATTGATGAATGGTTTAGCAAACTGTGGTATATGTATGTCATGGAACACTATTGTTCTATTAGAAACCAAGGAGGGATGGGAATTCAGGGAAGCCTAAAGGGATTGGCATGAATTGATGCTGAGTTAGATGAGCAGAACCAGAAAAACACTGTACACCCTAACAGCAACATGGGGCAATGATAAACCTTGATGGACTTGTTCATTCCATCAGTGCAACAATTGGGGACAATTTAGGGCTCTGCAGCGGAGAATACCATCTGTATCCAGAGAAACAACTGTGGAGTTTGAACAAAGACCAAGGACTATTACATTTAATTTAGAAAAAAAAATTGATATCTTATTGTCTGATCTTGCCATTTCTTATACTTTGTTTCTTCCTTAAGGATATGATTTCTCTCTTATCACATTCAATTTGGATCAATGTATACCATGGAAACAATGTAAAGACTGACAAATTGCCTTCTGTGGGGGGTGGGGAAAGGGAAGTAAAATTAGGAGAAAAATTGTAAAACTCAAATAAAATCTTTTTAAAAAAAAGTTATGGGGCGGCTAGGTGGCGCAGTGTATAGAGCACCCACCCTGGAGTCAGGAGTACCTCAGTTCAAATCCGACCTCAGGCACTGAATAATTACCTAGCTGTGTGACTTTGGGCAAGCTACTTAACCCTATTGCCTTGCAAAAAAAGAAACCTAAAAGAAAAAGTTACGCTCTGCATTCTTCTTATTACATTAATATATATTTCAAACAACAGTATTCAAATGATGATTATTCAGGATTTCTCAAAGGGGGTTACTAAACTGTTGGATTCCTCAAGGAAAGAACCATGTTTCAAATAATGGTCTATCTCCCCTAGTATTTAATACATTGCTTAGTACATGTATGCTGTAGGGTATTCCTGGAGTTTTCTTATTTCCACTAAAAATGGTATTTTAAGTATGACTTCATACACACAAACTCACAGATCTTTACAGACAAACACAAGTCAAACTCCCTACATGAATATATTCGAGTTCACATAATCAAATAATAATAATAATAATAATAATAATAATAATAATAAGGTTTTTTTTTTCCTTTCCTTTACTTTTAAGGAAGACCACAACACCAGGGAAGTGATACCATGTCAAGTACATGAATTTGATTTGAGTGAGGGGGATGCTATATTAAGTCACCAGTCTCACTTTGTCCTCTAGAGCCATATGGGCCAGATAATGAATCAGGACAGCTGGAGATGGTCCTGGATGCAAGGCAGTCAGGGATAAGTGACTTGTCCAAGGTCACACAGTTAGTAAGTGGCAAGTATCTGAGACCAGATTTGAAGTCCTAATCTCCTGACTTCAAGGCCAGTGCTCTAACCACTGCACCACCTAGCTGCCCACGTACTGCTATTGAAAGTCTCTCCTTCACCCTTTCCACTACCCATAATACCTTGAAGATACAGATGAGAAAGAGAAAAAGAAAAAAGAGATGAAGAGAAAAAGGGGAGAATGTGGAAAACTTCAGAAAACTTAGAATAAAATTTTGTATACATTTAAATTGTGGTCATTTTTTTTTATTTAGTCAGGTTTAACTGTGAACAGTTTAAAATTTAGAGACAATATGGCACATTGGGGAAAATGTTACTTTTGGAGTCAGGGAAGTCCTGTTTGAATCTACACTACAACTTGACTGAGATTTGTTTTCTCAACTGTAAACTGGGGATAAGAATATACTCATAACATTTCATTGTGAGAATTATATGAGAATAGGTGTAAAAATCTTGAAGTATATTAAGTTATATAGCAAAACAAAAAATTCTTAATAAAAATACTATTTAAAGTTTCATTTTAGATACTTCATATAATTTATTGAAATTGCTAAATATTAAGATGGTTGATATGCCATAATTATACTGGAAAATTCAAAGTTACAAGTAAAAGGGAAATCATCAATGAAGTTTTTAATCCTCTCTCAGAAGTACTAAATGACCTAGTTTATCACAACAAGCCATATATGAAGTCAGTCTGTGCAGGTAGGCTGACCTAGCTTTATCCTTCTAAGATGGAAATTCTCTCCAAAGATCAGTAGCACTTCCCAGTGTAGTACTGGAAGTACTGGGAGGATTGTATGTTTCTGATGGGGTAGGATTTTCCATAACAACCTTCAATGCTTTCTTGCAGGAGGCCTAAGGCATTTAGGTCTACAGGACTTAGTGGAAAAAGAGGGAGCTGCTTTATAGCTCAAAACACAATTTGGTTTATTGCTATTGTTGCTTAATTAAATAAGCATTCTCTATATTCAATGCTTTGCTGGGCTGAGTGCTTGCCTAAGAACTTAAGGTCTCTTACCATTCTCTTCTATCACAAAGATGTAAACAGAGACTAAATTTTAATCTTCTCGGGGAAACTTCAGATGAGTCAAAAAGATTTACGACTAATGAGAATTCCCCTGAGACTAAACTCAATAAGTACACAAAAATGTCCTGTTCTGGGCCATAAGTTAAACTATGCTACGAAGAGATCTCCTTGATAGACTAATCCAATAATTTTTGGAGTGTTTTTCTGAAAAAGCAAAGAAAGTATATGGAGAAACATGAAAGGTTTTCTCTGAACATTTTGAGTACTAAGAAATGAAAAATATATCAACTTCACTCTAGTCTTAGTGCTAAAAGATTTTATGCTCTTCCCTCAGGCACAGTCTGGAGTCTAGAGGGTCAGCAAGTGCTCAGAGTCTCATATGAAAAAAGCACAAAATATTCTCATCTTCCTCTAAGAAAGAAGAAAAAAAATCTAGGAAACAAACTGTGTTAGGTCTGTAGCATCTCCATGATCTCTACTTTTGTTTTAGAGATAGTAATTTTTAAGGCAAGTGAGAATTCTATACATGGAGTAGACAATTTACAAATATTGACTGGACTTTAGAGGAAATACTTTCAATATAGAAATCTTTGTTCTTCTAGTGGGGATAGTAAGAAGCAATCATTTGATAAAACAATCCAATTTATATCAAATATTTCTTCTTTTCATACACACACACACAAACACACACACACACACACACAATTTGAAACAAGCATCCATTGTCAAGAATATAATTTGCAGCTAGTCTAGCATGGCAGTGGTTGTTACCAATAGAAAGCTTTTCAGTGCTGAAGAATTGGGTTGGTAGGCTCCAGACAATCTTTAAATAGATATAATCAGATAGTTTACTAGTTGAGCATGATCTTTCCTTTCTCGTACCTCACAAAGCACTCTGCTTACATATTTATTATGTATTAGAAGTTCTGTGTTTGTACCATGTTCCCTTATTAGATTGTAAACCAAACAAGGGTAGATTTGGGCAATCCCAATGGACACTCAATAAATACTTGCTGTATTAAACTGAATTGAAATATATAGTGTCATACACTACTTATATGCAATTTTCATTTGCAATGAAATGCAAATTTCAGTATTATATTTTCAATTTTTCCTTTAGGCAACTCAGAAGAGAACACAAAGTATTTAAGAGAAATTTGAAGCAATAACAGAAACTTTTTCTTTTTTTCCCATTATAAAGAAATTGAAGAGAGGGAGCTAAGAATAGGGTTGCCTTTCCCCTCCCCCCCCCAGAAAAAAGGAAAAGAAGAAAAAAAGTGTCACTGAAGCAGTTTTTAATGCAAAAAAGAGAAGGCCAAAAGAAATCACAGACAAGACAGTTTTGAAAGGTACATGTTAAATTTATTATATACTTCCAAAGAAAAGCGTGAGTATATAACACATAATTTCAAATCCTTTTTTTCCTGTTCTACTTTGTATATGGCTGCACACATTTTATTTGCTGTTACATTCAAAATTTTGAAAAAAGGAAAAAAAACCCTAAAATATAAGCAAACTATAGCCAATTCTTGGCTTTGCAGAATGAAACATTCTATCAAAAAAAAAATCTTCCTGAGATATTTTTCAGAAAAAGTTTAACACAATTCTAGAATTTAGATACTGTTCTGACTGGCAATAATTAATTGGATTAAATTTTTAAATGTTCTTTTTAGACACCAGATTATGTAATTATTTCAAACTAATAGCTATGTGCTAAAAAAATCCTAGAATTATTAAATAGTTCATATTATCAATTAGAAAGAGAACAAAGATTTTATGTTTGAAATTTTTCAGACTCAAAATTTTGATTTTTCCTGAAGCTCTATTTCAGATTATACCCCCCCATTTAAACATTCTTTTGTTTTAAATGGATGACAAGACTTACCTCTATATTTGGCAGTGTTATTGTCACCTGTTCACCTTTGCCAACTTCAAGGTCTCCTTCACAAGAGGTGTCAATAGAGGCAGGTTTAAAATCATCTAAAAATAAACAATAACAGTGATTTTGACAACTTGGAAAAATACTTGCAATTATTAAAGAAAAGTTGAACATGTTTCAGAAATATTGGAAAATTTTTTGATAACCTCAGGAACCTATATATAGTTAAGAGAAATATTGAAAAAATTTCTTAAAACTTCAGGAATCTATATGTAGTTAAGAAAAGAATATCTATGTAAAACATGCTATTTTTAATGTTTTAATATTTTAAATCGATTTACCTATTTATTTTATTTTTTATTTATCTAAGGCAATGGGATTAAGTAATTTGCCCAAGGTCACATGGCTAAGCAATTATTAAGTGTCTGAGGTCGAATTTGAACTGAAGTCCTCCTTTCTCCAGGGCTGGTGCTCTGTTCACTGTGCCACTTAGTTGCCGTCAATTTACCTATTTAAGGTCAAATTTATGGTCTTTTAGCTTCTAAAAATTACAGGAAAATTTTATATAACATTGCTTAGAAAAGTTGGGCTATATAATACTTAATACACATTATAGCAAATCTGTAGCAAAGTTTCTATTTACATATTGACAAATTAGTCCTTTGTAAACATAATGAACCTTTATTTCTATACTCATAAAAGGCCATTTTTCACCACCTGAGAAAACATTTTCTCAACTGGATCGTAAACTCCTCTAAAACAGTCATATATTCTTATAGTATCTAATAAAGTACTCTACAAATATTAAGCATTGCAATCAATACTAGGGACTAAAGAAATAAAGTCAAAAACTGCTGGAATCTGATGTGATATAGGAATGGTTCATTTTAATGCATATGGCCAAACAATTTTGACAGTGCTTCTGAGAAATTCACAATAATAATATTATTCAGTGTTCCCTACAAAATAAAATGCACTTCAAGAATGATCTTTAGGGGCGGCTAGGTGGCGCAGTGGATAGAGCACCGGCCTTGGAGTCAGGAGTACCTGGGTTCAAATTCGACCTCAGACACTTAGTAATTACCTAGCCGTGTGGCCTTGGGCAAGCCACTTAACCCCATTGCCTTGTAAAATCTAAAAAAAAAAAAATGATCTTTAATTACAGATGATATTCAACAAGTATTATTTATTACATTCTCATTATGTGCCAAGGGGTGAGGTGTTTGGGATACAAATAAAAATAATGAAAAATAATCTCTACTCTAGAGAAGCTTATATTCTAAAATAGGAAACATGTATACATGATAAATATAAAGAGAAATAAAGATTAACAAAAATATAAATTATCGGGGCAGCTAGGTGGAGCAGAAGACAGAGCACCAGCCCTGAAGTCAGGAGTACCTGAGTTCAAATCTGGCCTAAAACACTTAATAATCACCTAGCTGTGTGGCTTTCAGCAAGCCACTTAAACCCATTCCCTTGTAAAAAAATCTAAAAAATAGAAATTATTTAAATAACAGCAAAGAATTAGTTTGGATTTGTAGTTTCATTTTCATAGTTAACTCTTACAAGGAAGCGATACTACGAGTTCTGAATTTACCAGGTAACTTGGTCTTGAGAAGTCATGTGATATGCCCACTCAGAGATGAGACTTGAACTCAGATCTTCCTTCAAAGCCAGCTCTCTATCTACTGTGCAAAACTACCTTTCTCTACAATCATCAAATATTTGCTGAGTATGCAGCAAATATTCAATACTGCTTATTTATAGTATGGATGAGGTAAAAGAAAAAAAAATTGTGCTCTGAGATAAGAATTTAAATGTCCAGAATCTCATAAGAACAAGTTGTGAGTGATGGTGAAAGGTGGAAAACCTGACTGTGCCTAAGTGAATTTGAAGAACAGTAGTAGTGGACATCACTGAAAAGAGGATTTTTCTTGATCGTAAGGAATAAAGAAAATATTTAGTCCTCTTTCTTGATGCTCATGTCCCAGATTTCAGAGGGCTTGGAAGAATGGGGGGGGAAGGGCGAGAAGTTTCTTAGGCAATGACTGATACATACATCTTTGAGAATCCTGTGAATTAACAGTTATCTTTCAAGTGTCAGGACACAGCTACTGTTGGGCTGCTGAGGTGATGGACCCATGAATAAGGCTTGAGTCCTGAGTGAATCCAGTTAATTAAAAGTGATGACTAGTACTTAGTGACCATAAGCAAATCACTTAAGATGATTTCCTATCCTATATTTTGAAGAAAACACATTATTTACCTCATCAATATAATGTGGAAACCTTAAAGCACCAAATAAATATAACAAAATGTGTATTCTTCAAAATGTGTATTCACTCCTACCTTTTATTTCCACTATAAATGCAAAATTTTAGACATCACACTGATGAGGTCCCTTGCTCCTGCCCAGGTTGTTTCTCCTCCTAATGTTTAATAGGAACAATCTGATGATGATGATTATCTTTTAATCTTGAAGAAGACCATAGTGATATCATGACAAGCCCATGAATTGAACTTGAATGAGGGGGAGCTATGCTAAGTCACCAGCCTCACTTTTTCCTCCAAAGTCATCTGGGTCCAGTGACTAGATATGAATCAGGATGACAGATGATGACCCTGGGTGCAAGACAATCAGGATTAAGTGACAGTAAGTGTCAAGTGTCTGAGACTGGATTCAAATTCCAGTCCTCCTGACTCCCTAGGCCAGTGCTCTATTCACTGCATCACTTTGCAGCCCTAATAAAACAATCTACCACTTCTCCTCATTATCTGGTCCTTAAACATCAAGACCTTTTCATGGTTATGATTTTCTTTTACTATTAGTTTGGAAGGGAAACTGCAGGTATGAAAAGGTTCCCCAAATCCACTGCCTCCCTTCTTATACATGTGAAGTTGGGGAAAATTATGAAACCATGGGTGTTTCACTACTGCTGAGCAATCCTTTTATACCTCTCTAAATTTTTTAAACTGATATTTTATTTTTTCCAACTAATGCTTTCAGTTTTTCAACAATCATCCATTTGCAAATTTCTAAGTTATATATTTTGTCTACCACTCTCCCTTCCCTCCTTCCCCTTGGTGGTGAATAATCTGGCAAAAGTTGTACATGTACATTTCTGTTTGATATGTTTACATATTAGTCATTTTATGTAAGGGAATTAAGACTAAGGCAAAGGAAAGAAAACCATGAGATAGAAAAGGAAAACATAAATGAAGTTTTAAAAAAGTGAACACAGTATACATTCATATTCTGTGGTTTGGGTTTTCTTTTCTTTTCCTCTGGATATGGATGGCATTGTTTATAACAAGTCTTCCAGAGTTATCTTTGATCTCTGAACTGCTGAGAGGAGCTGTATCCATTCACAAAACTGTTGTTAATGTGTATACCTCTACAATTAACACATTACCTCCCTCCCCATAGCAGCTCTTCCAAAACCTTTTCATCCTTCCTCAAACATTCCAGGACACCTCTGTCCCCACTTACTTAGCTGAAAGCCTAGCTTCATGTTTTCCTGGGGGGAAAAAAATGAGGCTATTCACAGAGAGCACTTTCATTTTACCCTCATCTCACATCAACTAAATGATTTTTGCTAGCATCTTCACTTTCACTCCTAACTCACATGAAGAAGTGGCTCTTCACCTTACAAGGTAAACCACTTTACCTGTACAAGTCATGTCATTCCATCCTATCTTCTACAAAAGATATTCCCACTTCATCTTCACTCTCTCACTTATTTCAATCTCTCCATCTACTGGCTCCTTCCCTAGTGCTTACAAAAATGCCCACGTCTCCCTTAACCTCAAAATTTCCTCCCTTGATCATTCACTATCATCCTACATCACTCTTCCCTTTTTTGCCTTAACTCCTTGCAAAGGTTGCCTGTAACAGGTGCCTCTACTTCCTTTCTTCTCATTCTCTTCTTAACATGCTACAATCTAACCTCATCTTTCTACAGAAACTCCACTCTCCAAAATTACTAACAATCTCTTACTGCTAAATCTAATGGCCTTTTTCAAATCTCCTCCTTCATGACTTCTCAGAAGCCTTTGGGTATTGCTTCTTTTCCTTGATACTCTCTTCTATCCAAATTTTTATGACATTACTGTCCCTCATTCTCTTCCTACTGGTTTGATGACTCTCCAGTTTTCTTTGCTAGATATTCACATCTATCAACTCTGAGTAACCCTCAGGCTTTTCTTGGACCCTCTTCTCTCATCCCTCTCCATGTTATCGTCTCTATGTTGATGATTTTCAAATCTTATTCAGCTTGAATCTTTCTGTTGACCCCCAGTCTTGTTCTTGAATGCCTTTTTAGACATCTCAAAGTGTATGTCTCATAGAAATCTTAAACTTAACATGACCAAAACTGAATTCATTATCTTTCTCCCCAAAACCTCCCCACCTCTTCTTAACTTCCCTTTTACTGTTGAGGACATCACCATATTCCCAGTCCATGATGCTTGGAATTCAATTGCCAACCTCAATTTGTCACTCTCAATCACCTCCCACATCCAATCTTTCTATCAATTTTACCTTCACATTGTCTTCCTTATATATCAGCTCCTCCTCCTTCCTTCTGATACTGCCACCACTCTGGTGCAGACCCTAATCACTCCATGCCTTGACCACTGCTGTGGACAGTCTGATGTCTGGTCTCTCTGCCTCAAGTCTCTCCTCATTCCAAGTCACATAAACAAACAAACAAATAAATACAGCAAGTCTGGTGATGTCATACACAATACCCCCCCCCCCCTTCTCCAGTTTAATAAACTCTGATGACTCCAGGATCAAATATAAAATCCTTTGGCTTTTAAATGACTTTGTAACCTGGCCCCTTCCAACTTTTCCAGTTTTCTTATACTTTATACCTGGTCCCTTTATACCCTCATACAACCTCTTTCACTCAGTAATACAGGCCTCTGCTGTTCCTTCAAAAAGATAACATCTCTCACCTCAACTCCAGGCATTTTCACTGGCTATCTCCCTTATTTAGAATGTTCTTCATTCTTATCTCTATCTCCTAACTTTCTTCAAGACATATATTTTACAGGAAGCTTTTCTTGATGCCTCTTAATTCGAGAGCCTTCCTGATGCTGGTTATTTCCAATTTATCCTGTTTATAGTTTATCTATACATAGTTATATATTTGTATGTTGTCTCCGTCATTAGATTGGAAGCTTAAGAACGAGGCTTGCCTTTCACCTTTCTTTGCAGCCCTAGCACTTAACACAGTGTGTGGCACCCAGGAGGTTATTAATAAATGTTTATTTACTGACTGACTGACCATCTTCTTCTCTAGCAAGTGCCTTCTCTCTGTCTTCATAGATCCTAAGTAAGACAGTTACACATAGATGGTAAAGTTACATCTTTAAAGATATGTTCACCAACATTTTAAATAAAACCAGAATCATTTTATATCTAGCTACTTAGGTAGTTCTGGGGGGAAGAATACTGTGAAAAGGAAAGAGAAGGAAATAGATGGGGATTTCAGAAATAGTGGTAGTACTAAAGATGCCTTTTTTGGGGAGTTTTTACTTCCCTCCTCTTCCTCATTCTCTATGCCTAGGACTACTGCTACAGAATCTACCCCACATGAGTATTTAACAAGGTGGGAAGCTTGGATGGGAGGACAGTAGAGTCAGTCATCTCAGATGCTGCTCTTTGCAGTCCTAGTCTCTAATTGTTTCATATGCAGTTCCTCTAACAAGATTATAACTCTGAGCATGAGAATTACTTCTTCCTTTTGTATCCTTCAAGTTGCTATGCTCACCACGTGTACTCTATCAGCATTTATGAACTAAAATGACACACTGGAAGGAACTGTGGTTCATCAAGCTCACTATTGTTCTGACAATGGCTATGGGCCAAGGTAAGAGAATACAATTGTTTTCCTATGATGTCAATCTCAAAAGGACAGAAATATTAAAGTATCACTTGTTTTCCTTAATATCCATATTCTAAAGTTATTAAAAATTTCTTATATTCTAAAGACAAAAAGGAATTATTTAAAGAGACATAGGTGAATTCACAGGGATTTGACCAAATTAGAATCTCTAGAAGTTTGAAGGGCTGGTTATAAAAGTAACAGTCTTTTCAAGAAAAATTTCAGAAACATCAAAGGTTACCTAAAGAAAAACAAAACAATTCTTTTTAAAAGTCATTTTGAAAGCAAGAAAAAGGTCAAACTAGTGGTAGAATCATTGCTAATGGTAAATGAGATGATAATAGATGACAGTAAAGGAAGGAAAATTCTTCAATCTATTAAAGGAATGGCTTATGAGCATTTGGGGGAAAAAAGTAGCAATAACTAAGAATAAGGAAGGTTTCTGAAAGAACAGACCATTTCCTTATTTCCTAGAGTTTCCAGGATGGTAGATTCAGGATGTATCAATGACATGGTGTACCTCATGCATAAGATCTAACAGAATTCTGTAACTACGGAACTAATTGATTAGAGTCTAGAAAGAAGTTTTAGA
This sequence comes from Macrotis lagotis, assembly GCF_037893015.1. Lineage (NCBI taxonomy): Eukaryota > Metazoa > Chordata > Mammalia > Peramelemorphia > Peramelidae > Macrotis > Macrotis lagotis. The sequence continues at coordinate 575,376,343 of NC_133658.1, forward strand.
GTTGACATCAACTTGGGGAAGTATCTGGTTCTAGTGGATGGTCCCATGGGTCTGCTCTTGCTCCTATGTTGTTCAATATTTCTATAAATGACAAAGATGGATAAATGGAGGTGATATAAATTGGCAGAAAATAATTCCATACTGGATTAAAGTTAGGTTCCAAAAAGATCTTGACAGGATAGAATGATGAGTGACTCTAACAAGATGGTATTTAATTAGGAATAAATATAAAGTACTCTAATTGAGTTCAAAGAAAATACTTTGTATATACAAAGTATAGGAGAGGCATGTATGATTAAACAATTCTTGAAGGAGGAAAAAGAGGTAGGAGTTTATAAGATGCAGACCCAGTACAAGGTAGCCAAAAAAGTTAGTGCAATTAGGTTGCATTAATAAGTATTGTAGGGCAGCTAGGTGGCACAGTGGATAGAGCACCAGCCCTGGAGTCAGGAGTACTTGAGTTCAAATATGACCCCAGACACTTAATTACCTAGCTGTGTGGCCTTGGGCAAGCCACTTAACCCCATTTGCCTTGCAAAAAAAAAAAACCCTAAAAAAAATTTAAGTATTGTAGTTAGTCCTACTAGACTTAGACAGACTATATCTGAAATATTATGTCTATTACTAGCTGCTACCATTTGACAGCTAACATTTATATAGCATTTACCATAGGCTAGGCCCTGTGCCAAGCACTTAACAATTATTATCTCATTTGATCCTCACAACAGCCCTGGGAGGCAGGATTATTTATTATTATTATTATTATCACCCCATTTTACAGATGAGGAAACTGAGGCAAACAGTGTTGTGCTCAAGGTTGCATAATTAGTAAATATCTGAGGCCAGAGGGAAAATATTAAAAAAGTTGAAATGTATTGAAAGGAAAGCTGGTAGATTAGTGAGAAGACTGGAAATCAAGCCATAAAAAGAGTAAGTGGAAGGAGCCATGGATGTTTAGGGCAGAGAACTTCTCTCTCTCTCTAAAGCTGAGAAAAAGAGCACATGATACCTTGAAGGACTGCCGTATTAAAGAGGACTTAGATTTATTCTGTTTGAACCTGGAGTGCACAACCAGGAACAACAGATATGTTTACTTTAGAAAGGCAGATGATGAAGGTTCAGGGTAAAAAAAAAATCTTCAGATGGTAGGATGTGATTTCTTCTTCTTGGGTCTTCAAGAGGCTCAGTGACCTATTGTCATGGATATTCTAGACTGGATTCCTATTCAATACAGCTTGGACAAGGAGACTTTAGAATTCCTTTGAATTCTGGAATCTGATTCTATAACTTATAATAAACCCTTTAAACTAAACATTCTATGTTCTTCATCTACAATTGAATACTTTCTATGACACTTGTACAAGGTATACTTTTTGTTTGCTCTAAAATCAACTGTTCATGACTACCCTTGTGTACAATTTAAGAAAGTCAATCATTTTCAAGCTTCCTCATTTCCAGACTAAAGCGTTCCGAGTCCTTTATCCTCAAAGAGAAGTCCTATCACCCACCTGATGGGTATGGTGGCTTCTTCAGCTCTACTACATTTTTTTCTTTCAGTTTGGCAACCGCAATTGCCAAAAATGTAGTTATGGGACGCCAAATTGAAAGAAAAAAATTTAATCTCATTTTTTCAAATAAAGGAAACTGAGAAAGAGGAAGAGTAAAAAAGAAGAAAAAAGGGAAAGAAAAAAACAGCCGGTTTCTTGGTCACGACCGCACCCAGCAATCCGGAAGCTCCGGGAGTTGCTGCTTTTCCACGGCAAACGCTTAGGAATCGGGGTCCGCGCCAGGGGGCCGCACTGCGGCTCGGGCCGCGTCCTCACGAGCTCCCGGGGCGCCGCCCCCACTGCGGAGGGGCGCAGAGGGGGAGGGGAGCCAGGCGCGGCCCCGGCCCTCGCGGCTTCCCCGCCGCTCCTCGGGCCGCGGCGGCGCAGGCGGGGGCACCGGGGGTGCGGGGCGGCCGAGGAACAAGGCGGAGCCCGGCCCTCCCCGCCCCACTCACAGCGCACGGTGTGGAAGGCGCTGCGCGGATGCTTCTCGAAGCTCTCCCCCAGCCTCAGCACCCGCTCCCGGCTGTCAAAGTAGGGCGCCCCGGCCGGCGCGTTCATCCCGCTCCGCCGCAGCCCGAGACGCAGCCCGAGCCCGACCTTCTCTGGCCGCCGGGTCCCGGCGGGCCGCGGGGCGGGGCCCCAACGGACCAATGGGGAGCCTCGGAGGCGCTGATTGGCCTTCGCTCGACAACCGGGGAAGAGCGGGGGCGTGGCCCGGGGAGCTTTGTCAAAGGGTCCTCGAGAGCCCGCTGCGCTGCGCAGGCGCCGTGGGCCGGGGAGCCTCGGGGCGGAGGAACTCGTCCTCTGGCCGCTGGTTCTGGCACCCTGACGTGAGAGACCGCGGTCGCCGCCGCAGGTGGTCGTCTCTTGGGGAAGTCCCTCGCGGGGGCGAGGTAAAGACTGCAGCAGTTCTAATGCGCGTGTACGTGGCGGGGAGTGGGGGGAGGGAGGGGGAACGGAGGCGGCGGGGAGGCGGGGCGCGGAGGGGTCCTGAGAACTGCGAGACGGAGCCGTTGGCGGAAGGATTCTCGGCCACTTCCGGCGCGTGGCGTCGCGCCGCAGCGGAAGCACCTGAGAGCCTCCGCGCGCCGGGGTCGGAGGCCCGCAGAGAGCGCCCCGGAGCGGCCCCTTGTCGGCCTGACAGCCGGGCCCGGGCAGCGCAGCGCTGCCGCCCTCGCCACAGCGGCCCTGTGGAGCCCAGCCCCCGGGGCAGACGCGGAGCCGAGGCGCCTCGGGGACCCGGGCCCCGCGGCTCTGGGTGCTGAGCCCGGCCGCGAGCAACCAGCCGGCCGCTGGTTAAATCCTCGTCTCCCGGGATCTGCCACTTAGCCTCGCGCAGCCTCAGTTTCCTCACCTGTAAAATAGGCCCCTCAGAATTGGGGTGATAAAATGGAATTTCTGTAAAGCCCCTTGCAAACTTGAGAGCGTGCTAGCTTGACTTCACAGAATAAGGCCACTCTAATTACATGGGGCCGCAGCAGCGCTTTTGTTTCCACAAAAGATAAAGGCACGCGCCTGAAAAAGTAATATTGGATGCTAAGCAATGATGGTGAAGTTCTTTGATCTTCAACAAAACAATAATATAATCCTTAGAGACAGATTTGCACCTCTTGAAATTTTTGTGACATCCAGTTGTGCCAATGAGGCCTTTTTTATTGATAATAATGATAACTCCTTTGGAAGCAGGTATATGGGAAGAACACTAAACATGGGACAAGGGGACGCTTAATTCTAGATCTAGCTACAGATAATTAGTAAAGTGATTTATTGGGTAATTCTTTTACTTTCTCTAGAAAACTTGTTCACAAAAATGAATAGAGAGGGGTGGCTAGGTGGCACAGTGGAATCAGAAGGACCTGAGTTCAAATTCGGACTCAGACATTTAATAATTACCCAGCTGTGTAGCCTTGGTCAAGCCACTTAACCCCATTGCCTTGCCAAAAAAAAAAAATGGATAGAGAACTGAAATTGTGAAAATGTATACTTAGTACTTTGACCCTAATCAAATCACTTAACCACTTTGTATCTTAGTTTTGTTATCTATAAAATAGCATCTTAACTCCCTAGGTGGTTGTGAGGATAGTATGAGATAATTTTTGTAAAGTTCTTTGGAACCATTAAAAGCCACATGTAAATGTTAGTATTTATTGTGTCCTATACCCCCAGGAAAGACCCTTATCAGCAAAATGAAAAGATTGACCTAATTTAGTTAGCTATTTAGGCCAGAACTGATTAGAAACAGTAAATTAGAGGAGGTGCTCTGACAAAAGTACAAATTAGCTATGAGAAAAAATATAATACAAAAGCTATATGTTAAAATAAGTTTGAGATACTTTAAAGGTGATCTGGAAGATGCACTGACATAGCATACTTCATTTCCCATTTTTAATGTTAGGAAATGAAGTGTTCTAGTAAATAATAGTTACACCTGTAGCATAGTGGAAGTGGACATGGGAAAACTGCAGATGTTGTAAGCTACCTAAAATGGGGAAAACTTTGTATCTTACCCAGCAGTCATATCCCTTTAGGTGTTAATAATTGATGACAAGGAGGAATTTTTTTTAAACTATTCAAACTGTAATGTCAGGTACAAAATATTAATAATACATTTTATCATTTAAATTTAAATAATACATTTTATCATTAAAATTCTTACCCAGATTCATTTAAGAAAAAAGTCCTGGGACTTTTTCCATTTCTGTTGACCTATGTGATGAGAGATAATTTAACATCCTGATAGTGAGGATATCATTGTGTTGGAGAAAATGGAATCACATGAAACCTTTTATTTTATATGATTATGTCAACTGCATTCTTTCAGGACTTTGTTTTTGTAACTGTGTTGCTTCCATGAACACTGGTATTGTCAGATTTTAATAAAATATAAGGTGCTTTGCCTAATAATTTAACTATGAACTTCAAATTGTAAGATCTATAATGGACTATAACATGGATTCTGACCTTATGTTTCTAGTTGGTCCAAACATAGCTAGTTATTTTAGATTATCTGTGCAAAGAAAAAGGATGAAAGCAGGACGTTTAAATGAATTGCAATAACATGTAGAGATGGTAGATTGTATTAAATTAAACCAAGTTAAATTTTGATTTTTATATCACTAAATTGCCATGAGCTGTTATAAAAATATAATTCTTATCATTGTAATTCTATATTATATAATTTTATATGGGGAAAGGGAGGAAGGGAACAAACACTATGGGCCAGGCACTGTACAAAGTGCTTAACAAATATCTCTTTTAATCTTATCTAAATTCTGGTCAGCACTACTTAGTAATGTTTTCTCTCACAAAACCTTTAATAAAGATGTTTACATGTGCATTTAGTAAGAAGTAGCTTTTATTTTTGATGAGACAATATTCAAAAGAAAGGTTTTTCCTTAGATTTACATACAGTATTCAAAAGAAAGGTTTTTTTCCCTGTAGATTGTTTTTTTTTTAGTTTCACCTGAGAGCTCTGTCATGGATTTTATTTGCCATAGCTAGTTGAAATCAGTGTTTAGGGGGCGGCTAGTTGGCGCAGTGGATAGAGCACCAGCCTTGGAGTCAGGAGTACCTGAGTTCAAATTCAGACTCAGACACTTATTAATTACCCAGCTGTGTGGCCTTGGGCAAGCCACTTAACCCCATTGCCTTGAAAAATCTAAAAAAAAAAAAAAGAAAGAAATCAGTGTTTGTTGAATCATTAGGAAGTGAAGCATTCCCAATTCAGCAGACTGTATGCATTAGAATAAATTATCATCATCATAAACAACTGAACATATGTTTTACAGAATTAGCATATATTAAAGCATCATAAACATAGAAGCTTAAAGGGTACTTAAAAGCTAATTTAGTCCATTTTTTTTTATTTTTTTATGGACTAGGAAAGTAAGGCCTCTCTGAGGTAAAGCAACTTGCTTTTACCCTTTCTTCCTTTCCCCCCTAACCCATCATGAGAGGTAGCTAGGGGCCAAGATGGAATTAGAACCCAGGTCCTCTGACTTCAGGCACTTTTCCCATTTATAGGGTCTTTTTTGACAGCATAAATTCTTTTATTCATTTAAAATGTCTTCTCTGATTGAAGGCTTTTCCATTTTCATTATAAGGTTTTTTCCTGTATGAATTCTCTAATGAAGAGTAAGATTTCAATTCTTGTTAAGGCTTTCCCACATTTGCTCCATACCTAAAGCTTGTTTTCTATATGAATTCTTTGATGTCCCATGGGAGGACCTTTCCAAAAATTAAGTGATACAGGGAATATGAGAGATTGGAAATATGAAGACTTTATTCAGAAAATCAAGGTGAACATACGGTTTCCCTCTTTTGATTTTAATTACAGCTGTATCTACTCTGAAAGTGTCCAGAGGAACTATATGCAATACTTGCTAAGCCATGTAGTTAGTGACCATTGCCTGAACCTGACCAGATGAGTTACCTTATTCTTAATACCCAAGATGCCAAACCACTCACTCACCTGACAACTCTGGTTGCCCATTAACCAATTAGTGAACATTTGAACAATTACATGTGATCTATATCATTCGAGTATATAACTAAAGCTAGTAAAAAAAATACTGCCCTAGATGACTGAGCCAGCAATGCTAAAAGTTTCACATACTTTCTGATTTGCAGGATCTTTATTTTTTAATATAAATATTTCATTTGTTTTCTAGTTATATACAGTAGTTGTTTCAACCAGTCATTTTTTTTGCAAAGTTTTTGAATTTTACAATTTTGCCCCCTCTCCCTTCCTCCCCCAATAGAAGATATTCTGATAGTCTTTACATTTGTTTCCATAATATTGCAGGGATTTTAATAGGGGATTCCCCTTACTATTGGAAACTTGAACTCGAGTTAGTCTTCATCACCTTAAATAAACCTCTTTATGCTAGCACATCGTGGTTCTTGTCCAGATACTCCTTCAAGTTCAAACCTTTAACTCTATTCTTTTATTAAAGATTTTATTTGAGTTTTACAATTTACCCCCCCCCCCCCCAGTCTTACTTCCCTCTCCCCACCCCACGGAAAGCAATCTGTCAGTCTTTACTTTGTTTCCATGTTGTACATTGATCCAAATTGAGTGTGATGAGAGAGTAATCATATCCTTAAGGAAGAAACAAAAAGTATAAGAGATAACAAGATCAGACAATAAGATATCTGGGTTTTTTTCCCCTAAATTAAAAGGAATAGTCCTTGAACTTTGTTCAAACTCCACAGCTCTTTATTTGGTTACAGATGCTATTCTCCATTGCAGACAGCCCAAAATTGTCCCTGGTTGTTGCACTGATGGAAGGAGCAAGTCCATCAAGGTCAAACCTTTAACACTTGATCAAAGAGATAACAGAACTAGAGGGTGATTGAGCTCTGACTCCAGATCTGGTACTTTTTCTACGATAACAGCCTACATAAGGATTTAAAAAAATTTTTAACTGTTGATGTTAAAAATGCAAAATGCTATTAAACACCTATTATTCCTGTTTAAAATGATTTAATAAGGGGCAGCTAGGTGGCGCAGTGGATAGAGCACCGGCCCTGGAGTCAAGAGTACCTGAGTTCAAATCCGCCTCAGACACTTAATAATTACCTAGTTGTGTGGCCTTGGGCAAGCCACTTAACCCTATTTATTGCCTTGCCAAAAAAAAAACCCTAAAAAAATAATAAAATGATTTAATAATATGATAGATCTCATGACTGAAATGTAATGTTTTATATATATATATATATATATATATATATATATATATATATATATATATATATACTTGTTTTTATTAAAAGATAACCAGTGAGAAATGGAATCAAATATTGTGGATCCAAGGATATTGTCTCTAGCTGCTGAAGTTACAGAAAGCCCTGAACAAAATGTTCCTATTATAATGTTGAGATTAAAAGGTAAGGAATCTTTTCTATGGTCCTTTACAACATATATTGGAATAGTGAAACCATAGGATCAACTTTCAAAGTTATTTTAGAAAATTGAATTCTAATCTAATTCTGTGTAGCTTACACTGACAGTTGTTCTGGAGCATGTTTGTATTTTCTTTAAAAAACTGAATGGTTGAATAAAGTGCCAAACTCATTTTCTTTGAATCCTTATAATGTAGTTCTATCAAAATAGGATTCAACATTGAATATCTTTGAATAACTTAAAATGCTTTCCAATATTTTTTAAATTTATTACTGTATAGTTTTTTTAAAGCTATGGTAATTGTGATGGAAATAATTATAGCTTTGTTTTCTTTTGTCCCAGAAATTTTAAACAGTGCCCCTTTGGGAAGCCTAGAATTAAAGAAAATTAAGCAGGACATATATTGCTATGATCTCATTCAGTATTGCCTCTTGGTCCTTAGAAAAGATCTCATCAAAATCCAAGGTGGTTGGATGACTATTTCCCAACTTGCGCAGATATTAAGGTAAAGGTGAAGAAATGACTCATCTTAATTACTCTTCTTATTCCCCTTTTCATTCTGTATCTTCTTATAAGAAAAACCTTCATTCTAATTGTATATTGGTTAACAGGAAATTGTTTGTACTTTTGTGATTTTCCCTGTTTTCTTATAAATGAGTGAAAGATTAATAATTTAGTATTGCTTATAATAATCAGTATTGCTTATAAAAACCTTAGGAAATCAGAAATCTAGCTTTCTTCCATTCCAACTAAAATAGGATGAACTGTTAAATAAGTAACTTACCATGCTGAGTCTAACGTTTTGTTATATTTAACATCTATTCTTCTTAGTAGGTTGAAGATTTACATTATAGGAATATCAGGGGTGGCTAGGTGGCGCAGTGGATAAAGCATCAGCCTTGGAGTCAGGAGTACCTGGGTTCAAATCCAGTCTCAGACACTTAATAATTACCTAGCGTGTGGCCCTGGGCAAGCTACTTAACCTCATTTGCCCTGCAAAAACCTAAAAAAAAAATAGGAATATCAAAAATTCTAGTTTCTAGTTTTTTCTTGTTGGCAAAATGCCAGCTGGCAAAGGGCTGTGATTTTTTGTTTATTAAGTTGATTTGGAAATCTGTAGCAGGAAGCCCATTTGTTGAAAGAGGTTTACAATAGAAGAGCCTGCCAACAAGTTTGTTATATTTATTTTGTTTTCATGAGTTGACTTTTGTAGTTTTTTTTTGCAAGGCAAATGGGGTTAAGTGACTTGCCCAAGGCCACATAGCTAGGTAAGTGTCTGAGGTTGCATTTGAACTCAGGTCCTTCTGACTCCAGGGCCAGTACTCTATCTATTGCACCACCTAGCCACCCTGAGTTGACTCTTACTAGAAAAGGAATTTCATATCTTGCATGTGCATCTTCAGTATTTAAATGGGACTCCAAAGGAATAAAATTGATTTTTATCTTCCCCCTCTATTTTTTAAAACAATTATCACGATTCATTTATTCATATTGTCCATAAAAGTAGTTGCTATTATATTAATGGTGTCATTGCTAGCAACATCTTTAAAAATACTCTTTAGGAGATCTCTTTTGGGGGGTGTTGATTTTTTTCTTAAATTTTTTGAGTTTCTGCTATATCTAAAGTACTATGCTAGGCAAATTGGAAGGATAAAGGAAAAATAAGTTTTAATTCAGGACCAGATAGAACATTTAGTATTATCAGCTTGCTAATCTTGCCTTCAAATGGCTTTTGGCTCTTTATAGAAATAAAATCTACCTTCAGAAGTAAAAGATTTGTTACAAGTAAGGTTCTTTTAGAAGAATGAGATAAAGTTGTTTAAGCAGTGGGAGAATCATTAGAATGAACATATATAGCCTAAGAGGGCAAAACTCATTTGAATTTATTTAAAATATAATTAGATTCATAGGCCCATCTTGTATGAGAAACAAGGTTTTATTTGCATGGAATAGAGATACATTATGGAAACTAGGGGAATAAATAGGGGTTTTTTTAGATTTTTCAAGGCAATGAGGTTAAGTGGCTTCCCCAAGGCCACATGGCTAGGTAATTATTAAGTGTCTGAGGTCAGATTTGGTAGTCAGGTACTCCTGACTCCAAGGCCGGTGCTCTATTCACTGCGCCACCTAGCCGCCCTGGCAATAAATCCTTTTTTTCTTTTTTGTGAGGAGAGGCAAGGGTTGAATATGAAAAAATAATTGATCTTTCTAAAATCATGAAAAATAGTATTTTACCAAAAGCCTTTGATCAGCCACATCACAACAACCAGATAACATGTCAGAAAAACATTGACTTCTTTTCTGCTTGAATTTCTTTAAAGTGTTAACAACTTTTCCAGATTTGGTTGGTCTGTAGGACTTCTCCACCCCACAAATTCTATTTCTTTATGGTGTAATGAAGTAGAACTGTTTTATGGGAGGAAATCTTTAGCACTTTTGGATGTTCTTGGTTAATAGATAATTTCTCCTTTATTTATGATAAAATGTATTTCTAGAATTCTCTAGACCAATTTTTGTTCCCCTTCCAAAAATACATTGTGAGAATTGTGTCTATCACCCATGCTTCTTCTAAGCCTTTAAAATTTGCCTTTTCCAAACTTAAGATGTATATCACTTATGTCTCGTTTCTCCTCTCTCACAAACTTTATTTAGGGAATAGTTGTGAGTCTATACATTTAAGACAATAGGTTTTATGACTGGCCCTTTCATTGGATTTTTGTCCATGAACTTTTGTTTCTTGAACATCTGGGTGTCTCAGATCCAGCTGGATAGATATGTTTAGACAAGTGCCTTCTTCTTTCATCCTTTTTAGTTTAAAGCCCTTTTGATTAGATATATAGGCCATCCAGAATATATATATTTTATTAACAGCATTTGCTAAGTATAATCAATTTCTAATCCAGAGTTTGTCATTTCTATATTTTAAGCCATGGTCCAAATCCAAATCCCATACCCTAAGGAAATTTTGCATCCTAAGGTAATTTTCTTTATGTTCTTTGTCTTCAAAAGCCAAAACAGAGAGTAACACATTACCCCCATCATATTTGTTTTATTTGATCAAGACTTCATAATTGGCAATAATACCTCTAAAGTTCTTGAATGGCAAGAACTCTTTTGTCTTTGTCTTTCTATTATGAGTGTCCAAATGAGACCACTGAGGCCTACCTTAGCAAGTAATGGGTTCTCCCTCTTTGGAAGTTGTAGCATTCATCTCATCTTCCCTATCATCTCCACTCTGTCACTTAAAATCTCTTCCTCTGCTTTCCTGTTCCCTACAAACACTTCCATATTTTTCCTATCCTCAAAAAAACCTGCCCTTGATCCATCCATTCCTGGTAGCTACCACCCTATATCTCTTGGAAAAACTATTCACCATATGTACCTTCATTTTACTCTCATTTCCTTCTTAACCATCTGCAGTTTGGCTTCTGACCTCATTATTCAATTAAAATTGCTTTTTCCAAAGTTACCAGTGATCTTTTAATTCTAAATGTAATGGCCATTTTTCAGTCTCAGACTTTTTGATCTCTGGCACCTTTGATACAGTCAGCCATCCTCTTCTTGAGAACTTTTTCTTTTTAAATTTTTGTGACATTAATCTTTCCTGGTTCTCCTCCTATCTGACTGCTTTTTCTCATTCTTCATTGTTGGATCTTCATCTGAGTCCTGCCCACTAACGCTGTGTATTCCCCAAGACCCTATCCTGGTCCATCTTCTCCCTCTATACTATTTCACCTTATGATCTCATCAACTTTTATGGATTGAATTTTCATTTTTATTGCGATGATTCTCAGATTTATTTGTCCAGAATTTTTAACTATCCACTGGACACCTCTAAATGAATATCCTGAAGCCATCTTACTATATCCATAGCTGAACTTTTTACCTTCCCCCAAAACTTTCCCTTTTCATTAATTCCTAATTACCGTAGAGGACAATACTATCTTTCCAGTCACCTAGGCTCACAATGTAGGTGTTTCCCTCAACTTTTCACCCTTAGCACCCCTTATCCAATATATATCAAGTCCCATCTATTTTAACTTTGTAACATCTCTCATATATTTCCTTTTGTTTTCTGACACTACCACCACCCTTCACTTATCACCTCACCTGGACTATTACAATAGATAAACTCTTACTGTTCTCCCTGCCTCAAGTCTCTCTCTGCTCCATTTCATCCTCCATAACTGTCATATTGATCATCTTAAAGCTTAAGCCTGATCATGTCCCCATCCCAATTCAATAAATTTCAGGTTCCCTGTTAGCTCTATAATCAAATATAATCAAATCCATTGTATTGATTTTAAAGCCTTTCAAAACTTGGCCCCTTCCAACCTTTTCAGCCTTCTGATACCTTCTCCCCTTCCACTCCCCAGCCACAAGTTTGTTATGTGATCTAATGGCAATAACTTCTTTGCTGCTTCTCTGATTAGACATTCTATCTTCAGACTTGAATATTTTCACTTGCTATACTTTTTGCCAGGAACTCTCTCCCTCCTCATCTCTGCCTTCTATGTTCTCTAGCTTCCTTCAAGTCTCAGTTAAATTCTTACCTTCTACAGTTCTCAGGTCTCTTTAATCCTGATACCCTCCCTCTACAGATTATTTCTGTGTGTGTGTGTGTGTGTGTGTGTGTGTGTGTGTCTATGTGTCTATGTGTGTGTCTATGTGTCTATGTCTCTTTGCCTTCCACTTGTTTTCCTATCATTTTTCCAATTAGACTATGAACTCCTTTAAGAGGAAAGACTATCTTTTGCCTTTCTCTATTTCTCCTAGTATCTGGCACATAGTAGACACTTGTTCTGAAATGTATTTATGGTCAGATGTACATTGGACTAAATTGTTCCCATTTCATGATTACAAATATTTAAGGAATCGTTTCTTTAAAATGTGTTAAAAGCAGAGCTCTTATTTTATGTCACTTTCCCTTCAGACAAATGAAGGAATGAAAGCAGAAATTTTGGAGGTACAAACACTAAAAAACATTGGTAGCCTAGTTGGAATTAGAATTCTTTATTTTCCTGATTTCCCTTTGAGTTTAACTTCATTGTATTTTTGAGATTTTTTTTTAAGAAGAAATGATAGACACAGATATCATGTAGGATATATTTCCATTTTTGAGTGACCAAGAAGTGCTTCTCTTGTGTGTTTCTTCAAGTCAACTAAACTTTATATGATTGCTAGTACTCAGAATATCTGATATCTAAGGGCTAGATTTAATTATTGTAGGATCCATAGTCCATTTATTTTTTTCCTAGGTAAGTTTACTTTTCCTGAAAGTTCCATTCTGTTGCTGAGTAACTGATGCTGAGTAAAGTGAACAAAACCAGGAGAAAATTATACACATTAACAGCAACATTGTGAGATGGATCAGCTGTGACAGATGGAAACTCTTTTCAGTAGTCAGTGATCAAAGTCAACCTTGAGGGATCTGTTACATCTACATCCAGAAACAAAAAAAAAACAAAAAAAAACTGGAATCTGAATGCAGAGCAAAGTATATATTACATTCACTTTTTAAAAATTTATTTTGTTTTTCTTTCTTTCTTATGTTTTTTTCCCCTTAGTTCTAATCCTCTTTCACAACATGAAATGTGTGAAATATAGAAATATGTTAAACACAATTGTACATTTACAGCTTTTACCAGATTGTTTGCTGCTATATGGAGGGGAGGAGGGAAGAGAGGGTGATAGAAAAACGTGAAACTCATAAACTTATAAATGGATGAATATTGAAAAACTACCTTTGCATGCTATTGGAAAAAAATTAAAATTAAAATAGAAAAAAAGAAAATTGTAAGACTGACTTTGAAGGAAGAATACTTTTTCTATTGGGCAGAGTAGTGGTAGAAAAAGGATGTTAAGAATTGGGGCTAAAAAAATTCTGGTTTTTATGACAGCTTAAATGTTCAACAAACATTTTTAATAAATGCAAACCAAATCACACACACACACACACACACACAAAAAAAAAACTATGTTCTTTTTTTTAGCCAATGCTGTGTGGGCTTAGAGCCAAGAGAAGATGCAGAAGAATTTTACAATAAATTTCTTCCTTCCGTTGCAGAAAATTTCCTGATTTTAGGGAGACGATTGCAAAAGTGTTATATCACTGCAGTTGAGGTATGTGCATATATATTCAATCCTTTGAAGACATTTCTGCTATTTGATATTTGATGGAAAATAAGAATAAACATAAAGCAGCAGCTTGTAACATTTTTTGGTTGCAACCAAAGAGAAGAAGATAGAAGAAAAAGATGATAAAAACTTTGTAGCTATCAGAATCAGTGAATGGCTTTGAGTTTGCAGCATATGATGCTTACTTGAAGGAGCTTAAGAAAAGCCTGAAGAAGAGAGATTCTGGAGGACATAGCTTCAAGTATTAAAAGGACTGTAATGTGGGACCAGATTTGTTCTGCTTATCTCCAGATAGCAGAGACATAAAAAGTTGTAAATTGGTAGAAGCAGAGACATAAAAAAGTTGTAAATAGGTAGAAGCAGAGACATAAAAAGTTGTAAATACCTAGAGAACTATGCAGAAATAGAAAATCCTTTCTCTTTGAGTGGTAGTCTCCTCATTGGAGCTCTTCAAACAAAGTTTTAGTAGACCATTTATTGGGAATATTGAAGATGGGATTTTTGCCCAGATATAGGTCAAATTGGAGAGGCTTTTCTAATTTCTAATTTCTTTTCATTTCTCCCATCTTTAAGGTCAAAATACTATTAAAAAGCAATCTCTCCTTTTCTGGTATAATGGAAAGATTATGAGATTTGGAGTTAGAGAACCTGGGTTCAAATAGCTATTGTTGTCCCCTCCAACTCTGAAATTCTGTGTTTCCTCAGTAGCAGATATTTGAGTGCCATCCTTATCCACAGGACACCTTGATAATCAAAAACCAGTAAATCTCATTTACAGGAATATATTCCCAGACTCTGTTTGTAGATAGTACTCTGGGAAATGCTGTAAAAGATAGCTACTTTGCAGGGAACATTATAGGATTGGGTTCTTGTCTAGGTGCAAGTTGGAGTAGTTGGTTAGTTTAGAGATAATGTGGCAGAATGGAAAGAATACTGACTCTGGGTTTAGGATTTGAATCTAAATCTTACCATACCTACTGCCCATGTGACCTTGGGCAAGTCTCTTAACATATCTGAACCTCAGATTAGGAAGTTGGACTCTGGAGGCCCTTCCAGCTTTACAGATGTTAAGATTTATGATCCTTTGTAATACTTTCAGTTTTGAGGTTCTTTGATTTAAAACCTTGTATTTTTCTGGCATTAGAAAGTTTTCACATTTTATGTGCATGATTTCTTTTTATCCCTTTAGCTATTATATACTGTGTAGGTGGAATTAGTCCTATTTTATAAAAGAAAAAGAAGCTAAGGCTCAAAAGTTGGGTTGCTTAAAGTCACATAATTAATAAATGTTATCGCTTGGAATAGAACTTATATTCTCCGACTCCTAGGTAGAGCTTTATTAAAATTGCTCTGTTTTCTTTGCATTGAGGATGAAGAAAAAGATGAATTCTTGTGGCATTTCCAGAGTGTTATAGACTCTTTGTGCTGGCTACTAGGAGGGCATATTCAGCTCACTAAATATGGTAAGAAGATTAGTCAATTAAGTACAGAACAAAGTAACAATTAAAGGATCTATATAGATTTTAATTCCATTCTAAGACACATACACATAACACATCTACATCCACACACACACACATATTTGACAATTTAGCAGATACTTAGGAAAACTGCCTTGAAATAACCCCACCAAGAGAATCGTGTCTGTGTGGATTATTTTAGTGTTCATTTTTATTTATAGAATGAATAAATTAAAGATGGTACTAAAATGAAATTTCTTTGTGTCTATATTTTAGTCAAAATTGAAGCATTTATTAAGTGCTTATTATATGCCAAGCACTGTCCTAAATACTGGGGAGAAAAGAAAGGCAAAAACAGTCCCTGCCCTCAAGGAGTTAACATTTAATAGCCCATTCAGAAATGCTAATTGAGAATGGTCTCAGCTTTAGAAATTGGCTTGTCTTATCTTTATCCTTTGATTCTAGCAGACTAAACGTTAGTTTTAGAACTGAGACATAAAAAGAGTTTGGAATACTTGAGTAGTAATACATAATGTACCCAACATGGAAGAGCTGAGGTAGACTAAATGAGACAGAATTTAAAAGTAGAAATTTGTTTTTGCCCCAATCCTTATAAGCATAAAGTGCCCTCTGGCTTGCTCCAAATCTCTATGATGGTGTGTCTGACCTAGGTTGACCTCCATATGAAATATTTTCTGCTGAAGTTTCCCTTTTCTCCTCTACCTACAATATAAGTAATCTTGGATAAATATTTTGAGGAAAGTTATTTGTTTAATTCACAATAAAATATGAATGATAAATAGCTAGTAAGTGACGATTGAATTGGAATTGCTGCCTTAACTGTTCTGTTTGCATTTTAATTTTAAGAGAGGAACTGTTTATTCAGCTTTCTAAATGTTGCAGTTTTGAACATTTTGGGAGAAAAAGCATAGTCTGAAAAGCTGGGAAAGGAAAAAATATAGCACCTGACATTTAAACATATATTATCTTCTTTGAACCATTTAATTCCTCTGTGAGCGTTTTATTATCCTTTTTTTTATTAATAGATGAGGAAGTTTAGGAGGGAAATGAGATTATTGATGGATTTCTAGGTACCTTGCCTGCCTAAGAAAAGGTAGAGCTACTTAAATATTACTTCTTCAAGCTTCTATGAAGTGCTAATTTGTCTACTAAAGGACAAATTACTGACATCATCTTTTTATTCCCCCTCCCCCAAAAAAGTGTACCAAGTATATTTATATTTTAAAAGAGGCATATTGAACCAATTGAATCTTTAACCCACAATTTGGGACAGTTATTTTGAGACTGGGATCCTTTGTATCCTTATTCATATTATCTCTTAAAACATTTGCCTAAGTTGCCTTCTAGCGGTAAGTCTTGTCCTTGAGTAAGAAAGGGAAAGTGTTTTTTCCTTAGGAATGAGTAACCACTTTCTTTGCCTTCATCTTTGTGTAATAGCTTACCTCTTCATCCTAACCTCCCCCTCCTCAATGCTCTTGAGACTCCTCTGAGCCCAGCTTTTAAAGCACCTCTGTTCCCTTCCCAGATTCAGTTGCAACTCTGTTCTTGAGTTATCTGGACTTCACGTCTCTGCTTTCCATGTTGTAGGTTGAGGTTTGTACCTTTGTTTTAATACAAGAAATTTGAAGGAGAATTTATGCAAAAATACAGTGTGATCTTTTTTTAAGTTTTTTTTTTTACAAGGCAATGGGGTTAAGTGGCTTGCCCAAGGCCACACAGCTAGGTAATTATTAAGTGTCTGAGACTGGATTTGAACTCTGGTCCTCCTGACTCCAGTGCCAGTGATCTATCCACTGCGCCACCTAGCACCCCCCCCCAAAATACAGTGTGAATAGAGGACTCTGAACTGGATAGCAACTCCTTGAACCCAAGTTAACTCCAGTTATCTGGGGACTTCTTGATATTGCAAAGGCATTGTTATATACTTAAGTATGGTCTGGTTATAAAGGATTTACCCAAATGACATTTGTTGAAAGCCTCTGTCTGTATTGACCCTAGAATACCAGGAAGTTCAGAAAGAAAATCTTCCATTTCATCATTGGGGCTTCTCATACTGTTGAAAACATGATCTCTCCACTGAATAAAAACTTTTTTTCCCCCATCATGTTGCAGTTCTTACCTCTTGCTCTCATGATTTGATTTCAGTCTCCCTGTTCTACAGTCTTCCCTATGGATGCTTCCTAGCCAAAGTGTCTTCAAACCAAACTTGTCTAAGGTGAAGTGAGCCCTGATAAAGAAGGGTTTATTCCTAGTGTTTAGCATAGAACCTGGTACAAAATCGTCTCTTTAAAAATACTTACTGATTTTTAGCAGATGGAGTGTTGGATCAAAGGATCTGAGCTCAACTTTAATTTTTTATTGTTCATATTACCCAAATAATATTACTAATTTAGTGATAGTACCAATTGTTACTAAAGAGATACTTTATATATATTCAGACAAAATAACTAAAGAAAAAAGTAAAGAATATTAAGGAATGTAATTTTTTTATTAACGTAGGAAAGGAGCAAGAAGTTTGTTACTTGTTTTGAATAAAAATAGAAAGGTCAGTGGAAGAGACTAGATAAACTTGACCTAGAAACAAATGTGCACTGAAGTCTAGTGTGCTTATATCTGAGAAAAGGAACTACTGAGAACATATTTGATAAAAAAGAAATTCTGGGAAAGCTAGAAGACAGGTTGGAAAAATAGTTTTAGATTAGCATTTTATACACTGTATAAAAAAGTACAAACTAATCTTTAAAAATTAGAGAATGAAATTCATAATTACTAAATAATAATTTGAGAATGGAATCTCATAATTACCAAATTTTAGGAGGAAATTTTTGCATTCAATTCTGGAAGTCTGATATTGAGACTATACAGAATTGCCACAGTCTTGACCAGAGTGAAAGCATTTGCCAAGAATGTTATTCATTAATCAAAAATGAAAGTTGGAAGTTTGAAAATGATCAGGTACTATCTTAGTTCTGACTATAAACAATACCAAGTAGCAATTGGTAAGGTTATTTCTATGACCTGCTAGGTAGCTTTCAAGAAACCAAAGTCTTTGGGTTTTGGTTGAAGAACTGAGTAGAACAATATAATCACCCCAAATGGGATCACTAAGAGGTGAACGTGCAAGAAGTGACTAAACAACAATAGTCAGAGAAATGCTCATTAAAACAACCTTTAGACTCCCTTCCTAGCCATAAAGCTAACAAACATTCTTGGAGGAGAGCTCTAGACACACAAATGTGCCCATTAATTGCTTGGTATAGCTGTGAATTGTTCCAACCATTCTGGAAAACAATTTCTGGAATTATATAAGAAAAATAACTAATTTTTGTACCCTTAGCTCCAGAGATTCCTTTGCGAGAAAGTTACTAAAATCAAAAAAAGTCCCATTCCTAAAATTAGGAAAAAAGTTTACAGAATCATTATTTGAGATAATCAAAAATTAAACTATATTACTTCTCAGTAATTGGAAAATGGATAAACAAATTTTGGTATAAATATAATGGAATATTACTATACTCTTAAATAATGGCAGATGCAAAGAATTAAGAAAAACAGAAGACTTGTAATGAAGCAGCATAGATGAAGAGTCAAAGAAACAATATGTGTAATATCTATAATAACATATAGATAACATGAAGAGACAACAAAATTGATCAATTATAATAGTGTTGTTAGTACTATAATGCTGAACTAGTAGTTAGAGGTATTTCCACCAATAAACTAACTTTTAGAATGACCTTTGTAAGAATTTTGGTTGAATTTGTTGCTAGTAACTGCTTTGAAACAGAATATCAAATTTTTAAAAATTAAATATAAATACTGAAATAATATTAACAGTTGCTTCAGCAACAACACAGTAAATTTCCTGATATAGTAAAATGAATTATCACTCACAAGAGAACTAATAAAAATTAAATGCACACAAATGGAATTAAAGAGGGGCACAGTTAAAGAATTTTTGGAGTGAAATAATGAAGTATCAGTTTGGAAATGGCATAGGAAGTATAATATCATCAACGGAAGCTATTAAAGACAAAATAAAATGGAAAATAAAATAAATGAATGTAATTCAATTCAGGAAAAGCCCAAATGATAATTCAGCTGGAAAAGGGCTGGATAATTTCAATAAAAGTGATGGATTTGACAGATTAATCAAGAAGGAACCTCAGAATCATCATGATTTCTGGAAAACCTAAATAGAATCTGAAATGAGACTTGGTGACCAATGCTGACATTCTCTACTGCTGGACAAGCTGAGACTGGTGGGTCACCTAAATTCTGACTTGCATTAGGTCCAAAACCAATCGGATATTTTCTCTTAAGTTTAGTGTAAATGTATTTATATGAACATTTTTCTTGTTACAAGAATGGTACTTTTCTGGTCCTTCCTTGGTATATAGTTCTAGTAATGGAATTTCTAAGATAGGAAGGAAGGAAGAAGAAAGGAAGGAAGGAAAAGAATTCACACCCCTAGAAAATGAAAATAAGAATTTAACTTACATCACATTAACATTTAAAATTAAAAAAAAAAGAAAAAAGTTTTCAAGGCTACCAGAAGAAAAAAAATTCTATCACTTATCAAAAAATCAAGAGAGCCATTGAATCTCATGATATTTTTATAATTACAAGAAATGACAGAAGCAGGAATAATATATCTAAAATTTTAAAGCAAGCAGGCTTCAATTTTAGAATCATTTTCCCAGAAAATCCAAGCATTCTTTTAAAAAAATTAGGAACTTGAAATTCAAACATGTCAACATTTCCATATACAAAGACCAGAAAAAATATTGTAAATGAAACTCTGAATCTATTACACATGTTGTTTTTAAAAAAGTATTGTTTAAAATGAAAGTACCAACAATGCCCTACTTATCTGTGCTGCCTTGAACTTCCTTATTTTTTTTTAGTGGAAGAGAATCATTTGGATCAAGAACACTTTAGACAATTCATAAAAATTTTTTTAAAAGTAACTCATAATAAAATTCATTGGTTTGTGGTAATTATGAATTTTAAAACCAGAGTTTGTACAATCACTAAAACTAAAAGGATTTATATGTTTATGATTATTGAAACTGTTAGCCTTTAGAAACCTTATTGCAGGGTATAAGGAGCAGAAATATTGTATTTTGACACTGATAAAGTTTTAATGCTGAGGTCTCATTTGAAGTATGATATTTGCCTCTGTGTTCACTTCTTTTGTCTTTCCTTTTTTCTTCTATTCCTACAGTACTACAAAGTGATCATTTTTTACATTTGTTGCTAACTGATGATGTTGAAACAGGATCTGCAGCCATGACAATATTACAGAACATCTTACAAATTAAAAGGTGATTTGGTTTATTTAATATTTTTGTGAAGGAAGATGTATTTAATTTATATCAATTTTTAGGAAGCAAACTACTTTATATTCTACATGCTTGACTCTTCAGTATTAATATTTGTCATAGAAAAAATAAGAAGGCAAAATCCTAGGATGCCAAAAACTTAATGTGCTAATAGTTTTTTTTTTCCTTTTAGAGCCCAGAAGTACTATAAATCAGTACTTCCCAAAAGATCAGAACAGAAGGTGCTTCTTTTCTCTCCCCAGCATGTAGAGTTTGGTCAGGAGCACTTTGTAAAATCCTTCTTTATACGGTCCATTTAGTAAATATTTTGGGGGCTCATGAAGTGTTAAACAACACAGTATTAGTTACTGTGGAAGATAAAGAGGAAAAATAGTGATCAATAATTTGCTGGGTTGGTTGCAATTTGGTTGGAGACACTAAGCACATAAACACCAACAAACTAACAAACCATTGCATAGTGACATTTGAACATACATTATGGAATTGAAGCCAGTTAGGATGTCAGAGTTCATGATGATACTATATGTATGCTAATGGGGTATCATCAGATTGTGGTGCAGGATTAGTCACTGAAAATATTTTGGTAAATTTTCAAGCTGGATCTTGAAAGAAGTTATGAACTTGAATTGGAGGAGAAGACCTCTTATTTAGAATAAAACTTTAGAAACTGCAAGACTTGTTGGGAGACAATCATACAGAATTGCAAAAGATTAGGGATAGGAGTAGTTAGGAAAGAGTGGTGGTGGCTTTTTAAATAGTCATACCATGACTATATCAATCAGATTTGTTAAAATTTTATGGTCATTATCTGAACAGTTCATTTGGCAATTATGTACCTGTTTGGGAGCACAATTCTCCCTCACTCTTCTACCTCGTCCACAATCCCCTGGCCACCTAAGCCCCATAGGGCAGTTGGTCAGGAAGAGAACATTTCTCTTAGAATTAATGAGAATCATCTGCTTGAATACTTCCAGTCACATAAAGAACCCCCAAAACTAAGACCCTCTGGACCGTACCATCTGCCAGGTTGTTTTATTCTTCAAACCTCTAAGCACTGTCATCCAACTTACTGTTGAACTCTAGGGATACCTTCTCACTGCATCCTTAAGACATTAATCCCCCTCTAAAACTGAATTTATTTGTTTCCCCTAATTCAGGGTATGATTTCTTAAGATTAGGGACTCTCATTCTTTCTGTTTATATCCCCAGTGGATTTTGCACAGTGATAAATGCTTTTGATACTCTTGTGACACTTCTCTCTGTTCAAGACAGTGTCATAAGATAATACACAATTAACAGCTAGATGAACTGTATAAATAATTGTAGGGCTTAAAACATGTTTGGTTAACATAGTATAACTTGAACTGAGATGGCACAAAACAGTAAATAATTGCCAAATATTTGATCATCACTTAAATTTTTTCTTATCTGTACCTAAATTATAATCTCCTTGAAGGGATAGACCTTGATTTTCATATATATATATATATATATATATATATATATATATATATATATATATATGTATGTATGTATTTTATCATTTTTAGTGCCTCACGTAGTACTTTGTACTTAGCATCAAAAAATACTTGCTGATATGAATTGATGTAATTTTAGAGCAAAGCATTGTGTTTCAGGTTTGGTAATCTTTATTGAATCAAACTACTGTTTATTGTCAGTTGTTAGAGAAGTAGAACTTTTAGAAATTAATTTTAACATACTTTCTTCAGCCACTAATATTCTTTGGATTTCTTTTTTGTTTTATTAGTGGAGATTTGCTCACAATAAAAGAAAAAACCCTTCATTCAATTTTAGATGAACTTATTTTTAAGCTCTCATCTTCAACTAGTCTTTCCATTGGAAGTGTTGCCATAAAGCTGTTGTTGTTGATGGCCAAATCTCATCCAGAAATTAAGATGCTGCTAAGTAGTCGTTATACAGGTAATTTATACAATATGTTTTTGTATTTGAGATTGGTAAAAACAATTATTTTACTGATGGCTACTTAAATAGAAGTGCACTTATAAAGAAAGAAAAAATTGAGTTGTACCAGTAAAATATTTCTTTGTTCCAACAGATGATCTATCTTGAATGCTTTGCTAACATGATAGTGACAAATTCTCCAATTATATCATTATTTATAAAAAGTGAGCCTCAAGTGATGTTAGAGGACTAGCCTTAGAGTCAAAAAGATCCTTCTGGGTTTAAATCTTGCTTCTAATACATGCTAGATTTATGATCCTGGGCTAGTCACTGAACCACATTGTGTTCCAGACAAATCTTTAAGACTTTAAGTGACAGAGGGAGGCAACTTATAGGCCTGTTTTTAAAAAGGAAGTATTTTTATGCCGGGAATTCTCTAGACAAATGAAATCACAAGTTGAGGTGCATGGGAGTTTTAGTAGCACTTAATTTTGTGCTAGTAACACAACAGTTCAACAAAAAATAATTGAGGTATAGTTGAGATTTTCATAGTACTTTTATTTTTTTCATTAAGTAACACCTATCTTTAAATTTTTCTTTGCCAATCTATTCCTTTCCCTGTCCCTTCCCCCCCACTCATGGAAAGACAACAGCTCTGAAAGAACACACATACTAGATCAAGAAACTAAAGAGGAAAGATTTGATAAGAGATTTTGTTCACCTTTCTCCTTGGCCTTCTTTTCATTTGTCAGTTGTGACTGGGTGTCAATTCTATTTCATCTCCAGTTCGCAGTTCAAATGAGAAAATGTATTTAATCCAATAAATTAATATTTTCAAAACTAGGGAGTTCTGGTTAATTATGAATTCTTAGATAAAACATGAATTTTTTTTATATTTAAAAAATAATTTTATTCTTGTCTTTTTCATTCGTTTCCAAATCTTCTCTTCCTTCACCCCCTCCAGAAAGCTATCCCTTGTTACAGAAAATAAAAGAGAAAAAATAACTTAGTAAAATTAACCAACACACTAACCAACCAAAGATTTTGAAAGAATTAGAATACAGTATTTGTATTAGAATACAAATATACTTAACTCTAAAACAGTAGTGAACATAATTTATCTTTAATGATCCAGAAGGCATTTAAGGCACCTAACATCAGCATCATTATTATGAACATCTTTTAACTTTGACTGCTACAGATATGGGGGGCAACCAGGTGATAGAGTAGATAGAGTTCCAAGTCTGGAGTCAGAAAGATCCAAGTTCAAATTTAGTAGCTGTATGATCCTGATCAAGTTACTTAATCTCCATTGCCTGGAACTGGAGAAGAAAATGACAAACCACTCTGGTATTTTTGTTAAGAAAATCCCAAAAAGGGGGTCACAAAGAATTGGACTCAATAACAATAGCTGATATGAGGTTTGAATATGCAAGGGGATTAATAGCTAAAACTTTTGGTTCTAATCATTCTGGGGAGAAAAGTGCTTGATCTATGATTGAGTTCTCAAACTACAAAATGTGAATGCTCCATGGTATTTATTATAATAAAATTTGACCGTAATAATTTTTCCTTACCTTTTTTTTGACTAATATCTAAAGAACATTAGTTGTATAACCCACTCAGAATTTTGAAATAATTAGCAATGTTAAAGACTTATCTAATAAAGAGACTCTGAGACTTAGAAAAGATTGACTAACTCAAAGGAAACCTGACTTTGCCCTGTGCATGCTACACTAGAAAGCCACATTGTTTTTCTCACCTAGGGAAAATACTAGCTTACCCTGGAACTATGTACTGAATGCCTTTTACCTTATTTCTCTTTTACTTCTTGGAGCTAGAATTAGAGAATTTACATGGGTACTTTTCTCAGTTAAGAAAACAGTCCAGTCCATACCTCTTCTCTAAAGTTTTGGATGTTGTCAGGGAGCCTGTGGATTTCTTAGAAATTGCACAGATGCTGTATTTAACTTAGTCAAACCTTTAGTACTAACCTTATTTCTGAGTATTTTCAAGCAGAGAGACATGTACCCCGTTTTTCCTCTGGGTCTCTGTCTAGTGGTTTCTCCTATTTCTGAGTTCACTGAGTCAATTACCTTGAATTTTATCAGGATAAGAATAGAAAAAAAATCTCAAGACATTAATTTTGACACTCAGAAAAGGAAAACAATGATTTTTTTTAAATTTAAAACTCAGATCTTTGATATGCTTTTCCAATAATTATCTGAAGAATAATCTGTTTTAATCTCAGAATGCCTTTGAAAATTTATTTCAAGGACTTAGAAGTATGCTAAGGAAGCAGTGGTCCGGGAAAGAAATTGACCGGGAACTGAAGCAGCTTCTCAGTCTGCTACATTCTGAAGTCAACCAGGAAGATGATCAGGTATTGCATAGTTAGTACATTGCATTTGTTAATTGACTTGACTTTTTTTACCTTCCTTTTTTCCCTTTTGATACTTTTCATAAATGTGCTGCTCTTTGAGAAATGTTATCAGTTTGGTGAAGTCTTTACCCCTCAGATTATTATTTCCAACCCACAAAAAACATGTCATCCTATTTATAATTAACTCTAAACTGTTAGTATTTTGATTTCAAATTATTGTAGAATATTCAACTCTGTTTTTATGGTCTATAGATACTAACTGTATCTGCTGTCGGAATATAGTACTAAAATTTATTATTTTATCAGTGCCTTTTCCCCTTTCACTTCAGATAATTTCATCATCCTTTTTACCTTTCAATTTAATAGGCATTTACAAATATGCATATTAATTAAAACCTGCATTTATTACCGCTTGCACTTTTTAAAAAATGTCTAAGTTTTTAACTGAAGTCCTCTAAAAGAGCAATTCTGTAGTTAAAGCAGAAAATGAAGACTATAAAATCATGCATGAATCTCTACTTCATACTAATTTTTAACTTGGATAATAAATTCCATTCATTATTTTCAAAACTTTTCTCCATGTCTGTACTTCCTTCTGTATTTCCTTTTATTTTCTTCCGTTAATTTTTTAAAAAAAAAGTTTCTATGACCATCTTTGCAAAGAAGGCATCAGTGTTACTAATTCCTTTTCTCCCCTCAACCCACACAACAATTTTAAAAAACCTAGAGAAAGAGATGATCCTTATAACAATATAAATGGGTAGTGGAGGTGGAGAATTAAAAACAAAAACAAAAAGCACAGTCAAGCAAAAGGGATCCACACAGCTGTCTTATATAATGTATAGCGATATTGATAAGGTTTCTTGTTTTTGAATTGCTTCTTTCCAAAGATTTGCAGGTTTTTTCATTGATGAGGAGGCTTTGGATTTTGGCTATGACATTAAGACTTTTCCTTCTGGAATTTCTATCACTAGGTGATTGGTAGATTCTTCCTATTTTTACTTTGACTTTTGGTTCTAATGGTTCTGTATTTTTATCCATGATTTCTTGAAATATAGTATCCAATCTTTTGAAAACACTCTTGACTTTGGAAAATAAAGTGATTTTTTTTAAAGGTTAACATAGATATTTATTAATATTACACAGGTGTTCCTGGGGGAGGGTCTGACTATAGAAACCCCCCCCCCCAGTTGTCTTGATATCAGATATTTTCTTCTACTTTTTTCAGTCTTTTTATTTTATATTGGTATTTCTTGCTTTCTCATGGAGTCATTGACATTTGTTTGACCTATTCTACTTTTCAGGGAATCCATTTTTTGGTAAAAGCTTACATTTTCTCTTCTAAGGCATGTATTATTCTTTCAGTTCTTTTCCCAAGAGCTCTTATTTTTCATTTCTTCATTTCTTCCAAATAGTTTTTGTGGAAAATCCACTTTTTCCTGTTAGGTCTCTGCTTATAACTTATAACAGTTTTTGATGTGTGTTGCTGTTTTCTTTCATTACTCATTTCTCCAGCTTTTAGTGCTAAGGACATGCTCCTCTCCCTATTACAAGGAGTTCCTACATTGGGCTGGATTTGAGATGGTCCAGGATACTTCCTGTTTAGACTTTCTCTGGTATTTCAGGACAGAATGTTAGGTAATCTCTTGATTCAAGCTTTTAATTCTCTTTCTAATTATTTTTCCCATAGCTCTCTTTTATTTTCTGTTTTTTTCCTCTAATGCACTCATTTAATTTACAGAGTTATTTCATGCTCTTATAAGACTCTTTTTTTCATCATTCCTAGGAATTCTAGTCAAAATTATAAACAAGTTCTGATTTTCTTTGAAACTTTGCTTATCATTCTCTTGATTTATATCCTGAACAGCTCTGTTACTATAATAGCTCATTATGGTATAATTCTTTTTTTTGTTTGTTTGTTCATTCTATTAGTGTTACTTCCTGACTTTGAACTTTTTATTGGGACAGAGTTGAACTCAGTCACAGAACTGCTACTTACTTCTATAGTTGCAATTACACATCTGAAGACCTGGGATCAAAATCTCCAAGATCTAGTGCAGATGGATCTGTGACCCAGCCTCAGGGAGTGAATGACAAAGCTCTCAGGTGCCCCATCTGAGTCAGAGTTGGGCATTACTAAAGGCAGGTTATCCTTCAAATGGTCCTGGCAAAACCCTATCCCCACTGTAAACAGATCTTTTTCTCTTTTCTTCCTATGATCAGCTCTATAGCACTCACTGGGACTCAGTCTGGCAGGTTTGTCAGGTCTTTGTGAAATGGTTGTGCTTTGTGAAGAACTTAACTGTGCTTCTTTTTTGCTCTTCTATCATCTTGACTGGTCTTCTGAACACTTTTGAATAGCATTTGGTGGAACATTTTTCTGCCTGTTGTTACTACTCCCTTCAGTCATTTCCACTGTCAACATAAGACATGAGATTCTGAGATGGAATTGCTCAAATGATTTAAAGACACAAGAAGTAAACACTGAAGTCACTGAAATAAATAGTAAAACCTTCTAGAGAGGACAATAATATATGGATAGTTAATCAAAAAAGAAATTCTGGAGGTAAGTTTTGAACAGTTGCCCTTTAGAGTGCTGACCATGGTTAATTAATCTTTTTTAGATATTGTCTAACTCCCATTTGCGAGACTTATTATAGTATAGGTTTAAGAGAGAAGCCTTTCTATGGCTGCTCTGAGTCTGAGCAGCAATGTTCAATATAGAGCAGATGTTACCTCCCATCTTTCCTGTTTGAGATAAACACTTTTTGTTATGGGTCATTTTTCAAGAACTGAAATGAAAATAAAATCCTTTAAATTGCTTTTCTGGTATTAAATTTCAGAAATTTTATCAAGCAGCTTGCAAGATCCAGGCTGCATGGAAAGGTTATCAGACCAGAAAGAAAATAAAGAAACTTCCATATGCAGTGACAGCTTTGCAAAGGAATTTCAGGTAAAGTAATGTGAACAATAATAAAAATAATTGCTAGCATTTATATTATGGCACTTTAATCTTTGTAGAATCCTTTACATGTCTTAGGAAAAAAGGCTAAAGGTCAATCAATAAGAAGAGAAAATCCTGTCAGAGAGATGTGTAGATGAAACTGAAGTTTTAGTGATTTTTGAATCCCTTTGTTTTGTTTAGTTTTTCCCACAAATTTCTGAAGTAACTTCTTTAGCTCAAGTAGATTTTCAAGTTGGGCCATAAAGTGATAGGGAGTTGATATGTTTCCCTGTATGAGATTGTAATGAGTCAGTCCTAACAAAGGAACTGTATAGTGGATAATTCTATGATTAATTCAGACACTAATATTTATAATTATTTCTGTTTTCTAGTTAAAGTAAGAACAACAGCAAGACTAGAATGCTCAAACTTGGGCAAATTTCTGGTTTTGCTATCTTTTTCTATTCCATTCCCAACCCAGTGTGCAGTTATAAATATATACATACACACATTATTTGAAGCATTGGAAAAAATAGTATTTGGTGTTTAGATCTTACTTTATTTGGCATGGAAACTTGCAGGTGAAACTTCCTCCTCACGAACAGCAAATTTTATATCTGAAACTGTTGTGTTTTCAGTACCTTAAATCTACCAGCTGCATCTTTCAGTTATGAGAAGATTAAAACTATACTGTTCCCTGGAGCTTGTCAGTAAGTGATGTCATAGTTAAAGCAAGCAGTTAAAATAATAAGCAAAAGTCTCCCTGGTTAGAGCATATAACTGAATGTCAGATAAAATAATGCAAAATCTCAAAGCAAACTTAAGAACATAAAATATTTTTCCTCAATTCTCAAAGAATAATTTTGAAGAAAAGAGGATATGAAAGAAAAGTTTGATAAAGTAAAGGGAAGAAGTGTTAAAATATGGCAAAGGATGTGAGTTTTTCCCCCTTAGAAGATATTTAATTTATCCTATTTTCATTTTGTATTTTTCCACTCATTCATTATTTTTACTCTATAAGACATCCATTTCTTTTCAATTTATATATTCTTTTGATAATGCTATATCCAAAGTATCATGCTTACACTTCAGCATTTGTGATATGCCATAACCTACTTATACCAAGTACACAAAAGAATGACCTACAATTTTGATTCCTTGGAGACTGATATTCCATGAATTTTAACAATCACTAGAAAAATATTGATATTGACAATGTGGGACTTTCTTTCAGAGAGATGCTTGGAGTCATGGAAGGTGCTTCAGAATTTCCCAAATAAAATACAGCTTTCTCTCTTGTACTAGCAGGATATATTTTTACTGAGGTAGGCCTTACCAACTTTGTGGAGAGTAATATAACAAATGTTGTCCAGCTCCTGGTGGAATATGATTAAGTAATATTTGATAGATGCATTTTTAAACATATTCTCCAAAAAGTTTTCTGATGCCTTATAATGTTCCTTTTTTCCTAGTTCTCATATAGTTATCACCATATTTCAGCCTTCATTGCCTCTTACTTGGATTATTACAGTAACCTCTTAGTTGATCTTTACTTCTAGCTTCTCTGTCCAAATCAGTCTTCAAATAGCTACCAGATGAATATTCATAAAGCTCAGTTGTGGCCATGTTACTCCCTTTTTCAGACCACTTTAGTGGTGTTTTTTATAGTCTCTGTTGCCTCTACAATTAAATATAAACTCCTCTGTTTGGTATTTAAAGTCCTTTACAACCTGGTTCCAACCTTTCTTTCCAAACTGATTATACATTGCTGCCCAAAGACTTCTAACATTGTAGCCAATATTCCATTTCCTAAAGCACAGACACAGATACAAACACACACACACACACACACACACACACACACACACACACACACACACACACAGAGTAATGTAGGGACAGTAACAAGTAGGGGAATCAGGAAAGGCCATCTGAAGGAGGTGATCCTTAAGCTGATCCTTGAAGACAAAAGAGACCCCAAGGAGTAGATAGAAGGAGGAAAGAAGAGGCAAGGGAGAAAATATAGGAAAGCCCGTGAAAGCCTTGAAAATGGGTTTGTTTGTTTCATTTTTGTCTTTGTATACCCAGGACCTAGCATAGTTCTGTTACATAGCAGGTATTTAATAAATGCTTATAGAATTATATATAGAATGATTTATGGGTTCCCTCACCATTCTAGTTACCCCCCCCCGTTTTATACTCTTTTAGCTTATATTATTTTTCCTAAAATATACCAGGAATTATACATAATATTCTAGTTATGGTCTAACCAGGGCAGAGAACAATGGAAATTACCACCTGGACACTGTCTCTCTGCCTAAAATCACATGAGCTTTTTTTTTTTTACTGCTATCTCACATTGTTGACTCATAATGAGATGTAAACCAGTGAAAAGAAAATCATTTGTCTTTCACAAAAATGGTTGTCTAACTATGTTTCCCCCATCCTGTTTTTGTGAAGGTGTTTATTTTTATCCTCGTTAAATTTTACCTCATTGAATTCAACTTGATTTTCCAAAGACCTTTTTGATTCCCGAATCTGTCATTCAGTATTACTAATCCTTTTTAGTTTTGTGAAGTTTTCAAATTTGACAGACATTCCTCCTACATATTCATACAAGTCCTTGATAAATATTAAGTAGCATAAAGGATCAAACATAGATTCTTTTTTCTTTTGTTTTTTGGAAGGCAAACAGGGTTAAGTGGCTTGCCCAAGGCCACACAGCTAGGTAATTATTAAGTGTCTGACCAGATTTGAACCCAAGTACTCCTGACTCCAAGGCTGGTGCTTTTTTCACTATGCCACCTAGCCGCCTCTTCAAACATAGATTCTTAAAGCATTTCACCAAGATCTCTCCAAATCAATATTGATCTTTTAATGACCATTCTAAATTCATTTAACCCAACTACTCTTTAGTAGTCGACATCTTTCTGTCTTGTCCACAAGAATCACAGAAAAAATTTTATCAAGTGCTTTGCCTACAGCTCAAGGATACCAAACCTGTTAACATTCCTCTGATCTGTTAGTCTAGTAACCTTGTCAGTAAACAGAAATGAGGTGATTTATTGGTTTTTTCAACTGCATGTAACAGTAGTTCTTACCAGTCTTTTTGTTTGGCAAGGTTTTGTATTTTAAAATTTTTCTCCCTCTTCCCCCTTCCCCTGACAGAAAACAATCTGGTATGGGCTTTGCATTTATAACCAAGGTAAACACAAATCAATATTGAACATGTTTGTTTCAAACAGAAGAAAGAAAACAGAAAAAAAATGACATAATACATAAGATAAAACATTTTTTATTATTTTTTAATTTTACAATTTTTCCCCTAATCTCACTTCCCTCCCCCCACCCTCAACAGAAGGCAGTCTGATAGTCTTTACATTGTTTCCATGTTATATATTGATCAAAACTGAATGTGTTGAGAAATCATATCCTTATGGAAAAAAAGAAAATATAAGAGATAGCAAAATTACGTAATAAGATAATTTTTTTTAATCGACTGTAGTAGTCTTTTTTGTTTAAACTCCACAATTCATTCTTTGGATATAGATGGTATTCTCCATCTCAGATAACCTAAAACTGTCCCTGATTGTTGCACTGATGAAATGAGCAAGATTGATTCTCAACTCCATGTTGCTGTTAGAGTGAACAGTTTTCTTCTGGTTCTGCTCATCTTGCTCAGCATCAGATCATTCAATCCTTCCAGGCTTCCCTGAATTCTTATCCCTCCTAGTTTTTAATATAACAATAGAAATTGCTTAGCAGTCATCTGGTCCTGAGATTTTTTTTCTTAGTGAGTTCACTTATGACTTTCTCAATTTCTTTTTCTAAGATAGGGTTATTTTAAGTATCCTATTTCTGTAAATCTAGGCAATTTATATTTTTATAAATAATCATTTCTTTTAGATTGTCAGATTTATTGGCATAAGTTGGGCAGGTAGCTCCTAATAACTTGCTTTGTTCCCTATTTCTGTTCCTGTCTTTTTTATTTCAACTGAAGCATAATAGATTCTTCCCCACAACATATTGTTGAAATCTGGTTTTTAATCATTTTGCTACCTTCTGTTTTATGAGTGTTTTAATTCTATTCACATTCACAGTTAGCTTTGCTAATTGTTCATTTCCCTCCATCCTGTTTTCCTATATTTATCCTACTCTTTTTTACCCTTTCCCATCTTTAAGAATTTGTTTTGCTTCTGACCAATACCTCCTTTAATCTTTCTCCTTCTTAATATCCCTCCTCCTGCCCTTTCTCTTAATCTGTTTCCTTCCTACTTTCCTGTTGGGTAAGATAAGTTTCTATACTCAGTTTTGTGTATGTTTATTCCTCCCTCCTTGAACCAATTCTGTCTGCTTTTCTCAGTGTTGCCTCCATTTTGTAAACTCTTTACTCCTTTGTGCTTATGTGTAATTTTCCTCATTCTTCTCCCTTCCCCCCCTTTTCTACAGCACCACTCTTCCCAACTCTTATATTCTTCTTTCAAATCAAAACATAATAGAATCACCCCCAGGCCTTCGGTCTAATTAGACTCTAAGACTCCTGGTGATGATAAAACTTCTGAGGGTATTATATGCCCTAAAAGAATGTAAACAGTTTTACTTTGTTTAGTCCCTTTTGATTTCTCACTCATCTTTACCTTTTTAAATTTCTCTTGAGTTCTGTATTTGAATGTCAAATTTTCTATCCAACTCTGGTCTTTTCATCAGGAATGCTTGAAAATCCTTTATTTCATTATCATTATATGTTCATTTTTCTCCCTTTATACTCAGTTTTGCTGATTGGATTATTCTTTCTTTTAATCCTAGATTCTTTGCCTTCTGAAATGTTTTATTCTTTAAGTCTTCTTTTTTTTTTTTTAAATATGGCAGCTGTTAAATTGTGTGTGGTGCTAACAGTGGAAGTTAATTTCTTCAGTGAACTTCCTTTACTAAGCTGCTAATTCTCTTTTCATATCTTATTTTTTTTAGGTGTTTTTTTTTTGCAAGGCAATGGGGTTAAGTGGCTTGCCCAAGGCCGCACAACTAGGTAATTATTAAGTGTCTGAGGCGGAATTTGAACTCAGGTTCCCCTGACTCCAGGGCCAGTGCTCTATCCACTGTGCCACCTAGCCTCCCCAAGACTATTCTTTGTCTTACAGCCTAAGTTGACTGAGGTCTGCAATGGTTAAGTGACTTATCAGATAAGTCTGGTCATTCAGATAATGAGATTATAACCTGGACATTCCTATTCTGTTGGTGAGAGGGTATCCTAATTTCAAATAGTGTACAAAGAAAAAATAAAGAACTTTTAGAGTACAAGACAATTGTAAACCTGGAAAGTGATAACATTACTATATCCTGGTTCTTATTGCTAGGGCTGTCAGAAGTGACAGAAAGGAGTAGAAATGATTAAAGGACAACAGATCAAGACATTTGGTTACTGAATGACATTTTTATGGCCACAATGATTTTTGAATACTATTTCTAAGTCTCTGTTAATACTTCCATCTACTAGAAATAAAAGGGAAAAACAGCTGCTGAAAGTAAAGAAGCAGAAGGAAGAAGAGGACCTCAAGTTACAATTGCAGCTTCAAAGACAAAGAGCCATGAGAATATCCCGGGAGTATCGGCTAAATTTGCTGGAACTAGTCCATCCAGGTGAGTGATGATTATATTAGTTGTGTAATAGTAAGAAGTTATCATGCAATTCTCTATTACTGAAAAAAGAATTTTTCCAATGCTTTTTTTTACCCATATACTTATCCAGTCATCCTCATTTGTTGTTGCTTTCTCAGATGCACTTTCTTATAATTAACATAAATTAGTTAATGTAGTCAACCAAACTAGGTTAAAAATCCATGTTTAAACAGGCCAACAGACACACATACTAAAAACCTTATTTTAAGACTCCCATTAGTGATAGGGCAGAGGCATTCACCTTTTTTTTTTAATTTTTTATTTTTATTTAAGGCAACTGGGTTAAGAGTGACTTGCCCAAGGTCACACAACTAAGCCGTTATTAAGTGTCTCAGACTCAGGGTCCTCCTGACTCCAGGGCTGGTACTCAATCCACTACACCACCTAGCTGCCCCTAGGCATTCAACTTTAACAGTTCCTCACATATTTAGGAAAGAGACATAAGAAAATGCATTCATTCAGACATCACAAGGTGTTCCAGCTTAGGAATTCTGAACTGAATCATTTGCACTCTTTTTCTTTCTCTCACTTTCTTCTAGCTCCTTTTCTGCTCCCTACAAAACCTATGTCTTCCCCACAATTAGAAGACCTTCACTTGATTCTGTCATCCTTGCTAGCTATTATCCTATATTTGTTCTCCCTATCAAGGCTAAGTTCCATGAGAAAGTCACCAATACTTGGTGCTCTCAGGTGTCTTGTGCAATTTGGTTTCCATCCTCTTTAGGATTATCAGTGATATCTTAATTTTTTTTTAAATTATTTTTCCAATTATACATAAAAATAATTTTCAACATACATTTTTAGGGGCAGCTAGGTGGCGCAGTTGATAAGAGTACCAGCCCTGGAGTCAGTAGTACCTGAGTTCAAATCTGGCCTCAGACAATAATTACCTAGCTGTGTGGCCTTGGGACAAGCCACTTAACCCCATTGCCTTGCAAAAACCTAAAAAAAACCAAACAAACAACCTACATTTTTGTTAAATTTTCTCCCTCCCACCTTACCTTCCCCCTATGCTAGAAGAGCAAGTAATCTAATACAGGTTTTATATATATACAGTTATATTACACATATTTCCATATTAGTAATGCTGTGAAAGAAGAATCAAACCAAAAGGGAAAAACTAATAAAGGATAAACAAAAAAAATTAAAAAATAAAAATCATATATTTTGATTTGCATTCAGATTCCATATTTTTTCCCTCTGGATGTGGATGTCATTTTCCTTTGCAAATTTTTTAGAATTGCCTTTGATCACTGTACTGCTGAGAAGACCAAAGTCTTATCATAGTTGAGCATCACACGATGTTGCTGTTAAAGTCTACAGTGTTCTCCTGGTTTTGTTCACTTCATTCAGCATGAGTTCATGTAAGTCTTTCCAGGTTTTTTCTGAAATTGCCTGCTCATCATTTATTACAGAATAATAATATTTCATTTTATTCATATACCACAACTGTTCAACCCTTCCCCAATTAATGGGCAACTGGTGAACTCTTAATTGGCAAATCTAATGACTTTTTTTCTCAAACTTCATTCTTTTTGACCTCTCTGTAGCACTATAATGTTGATCACCTCTGCTTCCTTGATATTTCTACTCCATCTAGGTTTTTGGGACAGTTCTCCCTTGGCTCTCTCCTTTTCTGTTCAGCTATCCTCAGTCTCCTTGGTTGATTTGTCATCCATGCCTTGCCTGTTAACTGTAGATGTCTCCCAAAGCCTAGTATAAAGTTTATGCTATCTCATTTGATGATTGTATCATCTCCATAACTGAATTAGTTATACAAATGATTCCTTGATCTGTATATCCTAAGCTTTAATTCTGCATTGTTTTTTAGCTATCTCAAATTGGAGATCCGAGAGTTAGTTCAAACTTCAATGTGTAAAACAGAAATCAATACCTTTTTCCACCCCTCTAAAAAAGGAACTTTCTGTTTTTGTTTGATTATATCCTCAGTGCTTACCACAGTTCCTAGCATAGTAAGCATTTAACAAATGCTTGTTAACTTTATTCTTGCCAACTTCTTTAATTACTGTGATGAGCAAACTGTTTTCATAGTCCTCTAGGCTCAAAGACTCGCTGTCATCCTAGACTCTTAACTTTCATTCACCTGGTCTATCATCAAATCCTGTCAGTTCTACTTTTGCCATATCTTTTGTATCTCTTTTCTTCATTCACAGTCTCCCCCTTTGCTTGTTGTCCTTTATCACCTCTTGCCTAACCTCTTGAAATACCTTTAAAAAATTTTTATGAACCCCAGGACCAAATGAATTTACAAGTGAATTCTACTATACATTTAAAAATCAGCTAATTCCAATACTATATAAACTATTTGGAAAAATAGGCAAAGAAGGAATTTTACCAAATTCCTTTTACAACACAAATATCATGCTGTTACCTAAACCAAGAAGAGTGAAAACAGAAGAAACTATAGATCAATATCCTAAGGAATATTGATGCGGAATTTTAAAATAAAATACTAGCAAAGAGATTACAGCAAAATATCACAAGAATCATACACTGTGGTCAGGTGGGATTTATACCAGAAATGTAGGGCTGGTTCAATATTAGGAAAGCTATTGGCATAATTTGACTATATCATTTACAAAAATTATATGGTTATTTTAATGGATGCAGACAAAGGAGATCAACTATTCCTATTAAAACATAGGAATAAATAGTGCTTCTAAAACCCTTATCAAGCTTTAGCTGTATTGGTGATAAAATAGAAACCTTCCCAGTAAGATTAGGGATTGATCAAGGATATCAATTATCATTATTATTATTATTATTATTATTATTATTATTATTATTATAGTATTTCTAGCTATAGCATAAGACAAGAAAAAGAAATTAAAGGAATAAAAAAATAGACAATAAGGAAACAACTATCTCCCTTTGTACATTATATGATAGTATCCTTAGAGAAACAGAATCACCTAAAACCTAGTTGAAACCATCAACAATAGCACAATTGCAGCATATAAATTAAATCACATAAATTAACAGCATTTTCATATATTACAAACAAAACCTAGAACAAAGAGATAGAGAAATTTCACTTAAAATAACAGCATATGAGATAAAATACTTGAGAGTTGTAACAGCTGTGTGGCACAATGGATAGGGCACTGACCTTGGAGTCAGGAAGACCTGAGTTCAATTCAACCTCAGACACTTAATAATTACCTAGCTGTGTGACCTTGGGCAAGTCACTTTAACCCCATTTCTTTGCAAAATCAAAGCAAAACAAAAATACTCAAGTCTATCTGCCAAGATACCCATAGGAACTATATGATCCCCAATTACAAAAATCTTTGTACACGAATACATATCTAAACAATTGAAGGGCAGCTAGGTAGAGCCATGGATAGAGTGTCAGGCTTAGTGCCAGGAAGACTCATTCTTCTGAGTTTAAATCTGGTTGTAAATACTTAATAGCTGTGTGACCTGGGCAACCTTGTGTGCCTCAGATTGCTTATCTGTGAAATGAGTTGGAGAAGGAAATGACAAACTGCTTTAATATCTTTGGCAAGAATATCTCATGTGGAATCTTGAAGAAGTGGACATGATTGAAACAACTAGACAACAACAAATATTTGGAGAAATATTAATTGACCATAGGTAGGTAGAACTGATGTAATAAAAATTATATTACCTAAATCAATTTACTTATTCAATGCCACTCCAATCAAACTACCAAATATTTATTTTGAAAACCAAAAAAAATAACAAAATTCATCTGGAAGTACAAAAGTTCAAGAATACCAAGGGCATACATTTTTTTTTTAATCTGAAGGAAGGGAGACCTAGCAGTACTAGAATTGAAACTATACTACAAAGCAGTAATCATCAAAACATTCTTGTGCTGGGATAAGAAATAGAATGGTTGATCAATTAAATAGATTAAGTATGCAGAGTATAGAAGTAATTAATCACAGTAATCTAATGTTTGATGAATCCAAAAATATAAGACACTGAGCCAAATTTACAAAATTGAGAGCTAATCCCTAACTGATAAAAGGTCAAAGGATATGAACAGGTAATTTCCAGAAAAAATAAATCAGGGCTATCAGTAGGCATATGAAAAAAAATGCTCTAAATCAGTAATTATTTTAAATGCATATAAAAAGAACTCTGAGGTACTGTCTCACATCTGTTGAATTGGCTAACATGACAGAAAAGAAAAATGACAAATGTTGGAAGGGAAGTGAAAAAACTGGGACACTAATGCCTCCCTTTATTCAATTTAAACTGACATCTTTTAAAGGGATGGCAGAAATCTTAATCTAAGAGTATATTTGTTTTCCATTCCACAGTCTCCTTCTTTACTTCCTCAATTTCTATAGTGGGTTTGGGGGCAAAGGAGCTTTGTTTAAATATTGATCCTCAATTATGTGACCTTTGGCAAGTCACTTATCTTGTCTGAGCCTAGTTTTCTCATCTGTTAAATGAAGGACTAACCACGTCCAGCTCTTCAGTTCCAGGACCAGTTGGTCTTTGGACGTGTCAGCACCTTTCCTTGAAATATCTTCCCTACACTTTCCTTCAGCAGTCTGTCCTTTACTTGATTGGAAATACGATAGAAATTACACCTTTTGGCAAAATATTGAGTGCTAAGCAATTGGAAGAAACTAATGTGATTGCACAGGACACTCAGCCAACCTACATTTTTATAAATATATGTATAGAAGATGAAAGCCAGGAAGATAACTTAGGGTAAATTCAGTATAGTGAGTAGCACAACCATGTAACTTGTCAGGAAGGCTAAAAACCCAGGATGAGTTATTATACATGTGAAGTACAATAAAGAGAAACTTTTGAAAACTCTTGAAGAAAACTTCCTAAGAAAGTATTAAGAAAATAAAAATAACTTATTGTTTTATCTGTCAATTTGAATGAAATTTGGACTGAGAATAAAAAAATAATTAGCAGAGAATCAAAATTCCCATATAAGTGAGGGCAATGGTAAGAATTTAGCTATCTTTCAAAGGGTTCAGGTCTCCAGACTCTAGGTGGTGCAGTGGATGGAGCACTGACCTTAAAGTAAAGAGGACCTGAGTTTGACCTCAGACACTTGACTCTTCCTAGCGTATGACATTGGCATGTCACTTAACCCAAATTGCCTCACATCTAGGGCTATCTCCAGTTATCATGTTTCAAATCTGGCCACTGAACCCAGATGTCTCTGGAGGAGGAAGTGAGGCTGAAATCCCCTCACTGAAATTCAATTCGTGTGCTTCTTGTCATGGCATCACCTCCTTGATGTCATTGTCTTCTTCAAAAATGAAGGGCAAACATTATTATTAAATGATGTTCCAAGTTTTGATGACAATAGCAATACTTACTGGCATTTTATAGATGTAATGCTTGGAGAATATTTTATATGCATCTTTATTATTTGATCCTCACAACAGTATTATGAAATACCATCATCCCTGAGGCATAGAAAAATGAAAGCAACTTTGTTCTTGGGCATCAAGTAGTAAGTGATGGAAGAAGATTTAAAATTAGATTTTCCCAACTTGGAATCCAGCACTTTATCCATTGTGATGCATCACTTACAACATGCTGCTTGGTTTTTTTGGTAGCCGGTCAAGGAAGACAAGTCATAGAATTTGACAAAAGCAAATCTCAAGGTTGCAGAAAGGGAGGAACTTAAATTTTTCCAAAGCATAAGCGTGAAAGCCTGACTTTTATTCCTGGAAAAAATCATTAATAGGGAGAGAATTTAAGAACTTTTGATAAGAAAAGTGATCACTATGAATAGGTAATACCATTCTTCATTGCCTTTCTTTGCAGGGTTGCTGGACTATTAGATTAGGAAGATGCCTTGGATGTAATAAATATGGATTTTGATAAAACTTTATATAATATGATATTGATAATGATGAGATAGTTGTGATCTATTTGTGTGTAGTGAGAGTGATATCCTCAAAAATGAATGATTAGGGGAACATACATTCTTTGAAGGCAGAGAACATTTCACTGTTGAATTTTATGCCCAGAGTGAGAGATTTTAACACAATTTGAGAAAATGTTTTCTAACAAAAAGCTGTCAGTGGATAGAATGCCAACCCTGGAGTTAGAAGTACCTGAGTTCAAATGTGACCTCAGACACATAATAATTATCTAGCTGTGTGACTTTGGCCAAGTCATAACCCCATTGCCTTGCAACCCCTCCCCCCAAAAAAACCCCAAAACAAACAAACTAACAAAAACCTGACCACAGTAAGAATTAGTTACCTTGGGGAAGCAGGGAGTTCTCCAGGACTGTAAGTCTTTAAGGGATTTCTCAAGGGCCAGGTGATATGGATAGATGTACCATAGGAATTTGTGCTAAGATACAAGTTGAACAGCTTGGTATAATGAGTAGTTGGATTCCCATTTGAGAAGTAAGGAAATTGAAACTAAAACATCTTAGTGATTTGTCTATGTTCACAGAGCTAGTGAGCAAGCCAAGCTTCATAGAACCATATGATCATAGATGTAGAGTTGGAAGGGAACTCAGAAGCCATCATTTTATATATGATGCAACTGAAGCTCAGTGAAGTTGAGCTACTTGCCTTAGGTAACACAGGTGGTACATATCAAAGGTGGAATTTGAACTCTAGTTCTCTACTATTTCATGCTGACATACCCAAACAACAGGTTTTAGGTCAGAAATCCTACCCTTTTTCTGTTAAACAGTGGAATTGATGGCAACATGGTTTTCCTTTATCACTGTCTTCAGTCTTTAAGCAGCCTGATGTCTATGAGACACACTTCTAAACTATAGCCATTGCTCTCCTGTCTTGAACCTATTGTGTAAAACACTGTGAGCCTTTCCTGGTTAGTCATGGGATTTTCTCTCTCCCTCTGAATTTATTACCTGGTGAAAGTTATAAGCCAAGGTGTCCTATCTGTAGGAGTATCCACTGACTCTTTTACAGAATTTTTTAAAATCCTATCATAT
Organism: Macrotis lagotis; assembly: GCF_037893015.1. Classification (NCBI taxonomy): domain Eukaryota; kingdom Metazoa; phylum Chordata; class Mammalia; order Peramelemorphia; family Peramelidae; genus Macrotis; species Macrotis lagotis. Next base: position 575,416,637 of record NC_133658.1, read on the forward strand.
TGCACCTCTTATTTTGATTGCAATCACTGTTTTCTTTGCTATGATAATTTAACACTCAGTGAATGACTGCCACTAAAATAACAATCTGAACACCACCAAAGAAGGGCCAATATTCTTCAGATAGATTATATTTAATGACTTACTCTTGATATAGAACTAGGATTAAAAAGTTGGATAAACTGGGGAATCCCAAGAAGAAATTTATCTCCAAGAACTTAAGACCTATATAGAACATAGAGATTAGAAAAAAACTCTTTACAGTGCCTATGGTGAGTAACTAAAAAATATTGATTGATTGATTTTAATTAACAATCTTGGTGCTGGACAAGAAAGGATGAAATACAAGTTCCTCTTCTTGATAGAGAGGTAGAAGAGTGTGGAGGATAACTGTGGTATAGTGTACAGAGTGCTGGGTCTGGAGTCAGGAAGACTCATCTTCCTGATTTCAAATCCATCCTAGGATATTTATTAGCTTTGTGACCCAGGGCAAGTCACTTAATCCTGTCTGCCTCAGTTTCTTCATCTGTTAAAAGAGCTGTAGAAGGAACTGGGCTAACCACTCTAGTATCTTTGCCGAGAAAGAGTCAGACACAACTGACAACAAGTGAACAGTAAAAAGGACTTTGGATATGGATTGTGTTAGACTCTGACTAGTTGACCTGCCAATTGGTTTGGCTTAGTGAGGGTTAAAGGAATAGAAAAAGAAGAAATGATAACTGTGTGAAAATAAAAGATAAGTTTTGGGGGGAAGTAAGGAGGGAGTAGTTCAGGCTTGTGAATTCATCATTAGTATAGAGATGTTCTCAGTGAGGAAACTTCCTTTATCAATTCAAACCTGTAGCTTTATTGCTGTAAAGTCTTGCTGGGGACACTGACTTTCCTCAGTATTATGTGGCCAGAATGTGTCAGAGGCAGAACTTAAGGATGACTTTTTTCCCCCACTATGCCATGATTAAAAAATATTTAAGAAAAGAAAAAGAAAAAAAGAAGTGTGAAGAATGAAAGAGAGCTAAAAAAATTATTTACCACAGTTTTGATACCTAAATTTCGGAGCAGTAGAATTGAGTATGCTTTAATGTATTCTGTGTTTTTCTGTAGGACAGGTGGGAAAACATATCCAAGAAATGGAGGAAAAATCAGCACTGATTATCCAGAAGCATTGGAGAGGATATAGAGAGAGGAAAACCTTTCTTCAACAAAAGCAGTCTCTAAAGAAGTATAAAGCAGCAGTCATCCTTCAAAGAGCAGTGAGTTATTAAATTAGGTTTTCTCCTGTTTAAATAATCTTCATTTCATCTAGAGATGATATTCATGGTGTAATTCCTATACTATAATGATTTCTTAGATTACAATTTTAGTTTTTGTTGAAAATTTAATAAACATGAACATTAAATATACAAAGAACAGAAAAGGAGGATTATATCTGAAACTGTGAGCTTCTACAATATATAATAAAGTTAATACAATAGTTGCAAAGCTATCCTACTTATATTTCTCTTTCTCAACTTCCTCCTTATTTCCTGTGTAATTTTCAAAATGTTCTTTTGGGAGGGGTTCAGTATCACCTTCTACAAACCACCCCACATACAACACCCCCTATCTAAAACTCCTTTAAAAGAAAATATATATATAGTCAAGTAAAAGAAATCTATATATTGGATATCTCATTCTTTACCCATAGTATCTCCCTCTCTCTGCCAAGAGATGCTAAACATGTTTCATTATCAGTTTTATGAAGTCCTGATAAGTCTCTGCATTATCTTTTATTTTCTGGCAAGGCAATGGGTTTAAGTGACTTCCCCGAGGTCACACAGCTAGGTAATTATTATGTATCTGAGGCTGAATTTGAACTCAGGTCCTCCTGACTCCAGGATTGGTGCTCTATCCACTGCACTACCTATTTACCCCCTTAAGTCACTGCATTTAAATTTAAAGTCATTTTCCTTCATATTATTATAGTCTTTGTGTAAATTATTCTCTTGGTTCAACTCAGTTCACTCTGTATCATTTCATCCAAGCCTCTGAATCCGTCTTTTAACACTTCTTATAATAATATTAAATTACATTCACATTACAAAATTTGTTTAGCTATTCTCCAACTTATAAGCAAACCCCTTCCTTAAAAATTTTTCAAAATTGAAAAATGCTACTATAAACATGTTTTTACATATAGGTTCTTTTCCTTTGCCTTTGATGTTTTTGTAATCTAAGATTAGTAGTAGTAGTATTGCTGAGTCAAAGAATATACATATTTCATGGTTTTTAATAGTTTCTTTTTAAAAAATTATGTTTTACATGATAATTATGGAAATGTGTATATTTTTAACATCAAATTTTTAACATATATCAAATTGCTTATTTTCTCAATGGGGGAATAAGAGAATTTGGAACTCAGAAGTTTTAAAAGTGAATATTAAAATTTATTTTTACATTTAACTAGGGAAAAATAAAATAAATTCCACCTTCACTACTTCCTAGTCCAGCTTTCCTCTCTCCACCCAATCTCCAAACAAAAGGCAAACAAAACCCTGTTACAAACAAATTTCTTCATTGGCCACATCCAAAACAATATATATAATTCTTTGCTCTGACTCCTTTACCTCTCTATTAGGAAACTGGTATAATAGGAAATAGGTAGCATGTTTCATCATTTGTCTTTTGTAATAATGGTTGGATATTATACTCATCAGAGAACCTTATTCTTTCAGAATTTCTAAGACCTTTCCCATATTTTTGTCATTTTATAAATTGTTCTCTTGTTTTTGTTCACTTTAGAACATGAACTACATCATGTCAACTAAGTCCTTGGTAGTTTCTCTGGGAAGATGATTCTCTCCTATCATTATTTACAGCACAATAGTATTCCTTCACATTTATAAACCTTGACCTATTCAGCCACTCCTTGAGTCATATTCTTTGACACCACAAAAAGAGCCATAAATATTTTGTACATTAGGACTAATCCCTTCCTTAATCTTTGTTGTTCGAGTCTTTCAGTTCCATCTGACTCTTTGTGACCCTATTATGGGGATTTTTGACAAATATACTAGAGTGGTTTGCCATTTCTTTTTCAGTAGATTAAAGCAAATAGAAGTTGAGTGCCTTTTTCAGGGTTATATAGCTGGTAAGTTTCAGATTTGAACTCTGATCTTGTCTCCAGACCTGACAAACTATATCTAAGCTGCCTCTTTTAATCTCTCCTCTAATTCTCCCTTCTCTTTTCTTCCCTCTCACTCCTATTTTTCTATATACAACCATATGTAACTATGATTTTATTCTTTCCTCTTTTGATAATTCAGATGAGAATCAGTTCATAAGCATTTATTAATCACCTAAGTACCAGACATTGTGCTTTATACTAGGGATACAAAGAAAAGCAAAAGATAATCTTTGCCCTCCAATTTTTAGTCTAATGAAGATAACATGCAAACAGCTATGTAGATATAAACTAAATGTAGGATAAATTGAAAATAATGGAGGGGAAGTATAGTAATTAAGAGGAATTGGGAACAGCTTCTTGAATTAGGTAGAATTTTAGCTTAAAGGAAGCCAGGGCAATCAAGAGATGGCTATGAGGGGAGAGAGAGTATTTCAGATTTCAGAGAAGTGTCTTGTTCAAGTAACAATCAAAAAGCCAGTGTCATTTGATCAAACAGTACCTAGAGAGGTGGAAGATGGGGCGGCCTAGGTGTCAGGAGTACCTGAGGTCTAATCCTGTCGAAGACATTTAATAATTACCTAGCTGTGTGGCCTTGGGCAAGCCACTTAACCCCATTTTTGGGAGGTGGAAGACAAGAAAAGTGAAAGGAGCTAGATTTATGAAAGACTTTGAATGCCAAACTATTAGTTTAGCAGGATACAATTGATATGATAAAAGGGATCAAGAGCTCAAAAGGACAAAATTGAACTAGTTCACTATCAAGATGGGGAAAGATGGAGAATGTGGCTTGTGCAAGGGTGATGGCGAAATCTGAGGGATTCAAGGGATTAGAGGTTACGGTATAGATGAAGTTGGTATTGGAAAGGGAGGTGGAAAGCCAGTAGATTGTGATCAGGTATCATAATTTATGAGTTGATGAACATGAAGGTGGTATATTTGTGGGTGATGGTAAGGACAAGGGAGTAGGATTCAATTTTTCTCCTTGATCTGTTTTCTAGATTAGTTGTATTTATTATGAAATAACTTAAATTATCTTTAAAATTTTGTGATTTTTTTTGTTTTAATGTTTCCTGCTGCATTATGGAATCATTTTCTTCTGTCTGGTTCATTCTGATTTGCAGGTAGTTTGTGACTTGGGCAAGGTTTTATACATCTTGTACTAAGCTGTAATTTACCTTCCAGTTCTTTCTTCCGTATATCTCATTTCTTTTCCTGTTCTTTCCTTCAGCTCTATCATTTCATTCATAAAGACATTTTTAACTTTCTTTTTAAAAAAAAAAAACCTTGTTCATCTCTTCCAGTAGTAGTTGTATTTGTGCCCAAACTGTATTTTACTTTGAGACTTTGAAGTCATTGTCATCTTCTTAGTTTGTGTTATTATGATGGGATTCTTTTTTTTATTTGCTCATTCGTCTAGCTTACTTCCTGACTTTGCACTTTTTGTTAGAATCAGACTAAAATATTTAAGAAGGAAAGGTCTGGGCTGGTTCTGCTGTCATTTTCTTGGGATGTGGAGCATTGTGTTATTTCAGGATCTCAGGAATAGTTCAAACTTGGGACCTGCAAATTTTTTGTATTCCCATGGTAGTAATTCAGAGCAAAATCTTTTTTTATTTATTTATGACAGTGGAGTTAAGTGACTTGCCCAGGGACACAACTAGGCAATTATTAAGTGTCTGAGGATGGATTTGAACTCAGGTACTCCTGACTCCAGGGGTGGTGCTCTATCCACTGCACCACCTAGTTGCCTTTTCAGAGCAAAATCTGATCACTACCTTCTCTGATACAAACTCTGCAATTTTTTTTTAAAGAAATTTTTATCTATTTTGAGTTTTACAGTTTTTTTCTCCTATTCTTGCTTCCCTCCCCCAGCCCCCACAGAAGGCAGTTTGTTAGTCTTTACATTGTTTCCATGGTATACATTGATTTCAGTTGAATGTGATAAGAGAGAAATCATATCCTTAAGGAAGAAAAATAAAGTATAAAATATATCAAATTTACATAATAAGATAACAGGGTTTTTTTTCCTAAATTAAAGATAATAGTCTTTGTTCAAACTCTACAGTTCTTTCTCTAGATATAGATGGTATTCTACATAGAACCAGACTAATACATTCCTGAGCAAGTTCATCAAGGTTGATCATCACCCCTATGTTGCTGTTCGGGTGTACAATGTTTCTCTGGTTCTGCTCATCTCACTCAGCATCAGTTCATGCAAATCTTTCCATGCTTCCCTGAATTCCTGTCCCTCCTGGTTTCTAATAGAACAATAGAGTTCGTTACATACATATACCACAGTTTGTTAAGCCATTCCCCAATTGAAGGACATTCACTTAATTTCCAATTCTTTGCCACCACAAATAGGGCTGCTATGAATATTTTTGTACAAGTGATGTTTTTAACCCCTTTTCATAATCTCTTCAGAGTATAGGCCCAGTAGTGATATTGCTGGATCAAAGGGTATGCACATTTTTGTTGCCCTGAGTGTGATTTCCAAATTGCTCTGCAGAAAGGTTGGATAAGTTCACAGCTCCACCAACAATGTATTAGTGTACCAGATTTCCCACATTACCTTCCCAACATTGATCATTGGCCTTTCTGGTCATATTGGCCAGTCTGAGAGGTATGAGGTGGTCCCTCAGAGATGCTTTAATTTGCATTTCTCTAATAAGTAATGATTTAGAACAACTTTTCATATTACTATGGATCGCTTGTTTTTCTCAACTGTAAATTGCCTTTGCATATCCTTTGACCATTTGTCAATTGGGCAATGACGTGTTTTTTTTTGAAAATTTGACTCAGTTCTCTGTATATTTTAGAAATGAGTCCTTTTTCAGAAATACTAGTTGTAAAAGTTCAGACTCTGCAATTCTTGACCTGAATTTGAGTCTTGAGCTGACTTGAACTAAAACAATGACTCACAGTGACTTTTTCTTGGCTATTCAATCTGATTCATTTTCTAGATCTGTTTGAATGTACTTTGGGTGGGAACTGACTGTATTACTTCCTGCTACTCTGACATCTTGGCCCCATCTGGCTCCCAAATTGCTTTCCAAAAAGCTTAAACCAATTTATAACTCTTCCAAAAGTTCATTAGTGTACCTGTCTTTCCATATCCCCTCCAATATCTGCCATTTTCTTTTTTTCATATTTCATAATTGAATGGGCATAAGGTAAAACTCAATTGTTTTCAAAATTCATTTCTCTTATTTTTTTTTTAGGTTTTTTTGCAAGACAAATGGGGTTAAGTGGTTTGCCCAAGGCCACACAGCTAGGTAATTATTAAGTGTTTGAGGCCGGATTTGAACTCAGGTACTCCTGACTCCAGGGCCGGTGCTCTATCCACTGTGCCACCTAGCCACCCCAATTCATTTCTCTTATTAGTGATTTGTAACATTTTAAAAAATATAATTGATAGCCTTCATTTCTTCTTTTGAGAATTGCCTGTAGGGCAGCTAGGTGGTGCAGTGGATAGAGCACTAACCCTGGAGTCAGGAGGACTTAAGTTCATAAAATCTTAAAAGAGAATTGCCTGTATATAGCCTATCACTTTATATTTATTAAGGAATGATTCTTATTCTGATACATTGAATCAATTCCCTGCGTATCTTGGATATTAAACCTTTATTAATGAAATTTGTTATGAACATTTTCCCCCAGTTGACTGTTTCCCTTTTAGTTCTAATTAAATGATTTTATTTATATGAATAAGCTTCAAATGTATACATAACTGAAGACAAAGAAGCATATGAACAAATTTTCACCACTATAGATAGTAGAACAATTCTTTTCCCGATTAGGAATGGAGATGACCATAAGATTGGAAAACTTTCGCACAAACAAAATTGTGCTGTGATTTAAATGTTGTCTTTAGCTCTGAGTGTACCATATTCTAAAATTATTTTTTTTCCAATTACATGCAAAGCTAGTTTTTTTCACTCATCCTTTTGCAAACTCTTGAGTTTCACATTTTCTACCACCTTCCTTTCCCCCTCCCAATGGCAGCAAACAATCTTATACATAAGTTGTACATGTTCAATCATGTTTAACACATTTCCATATTAATCATGTTGTAAAAGAGAAATTAGAACTAAGGGGAAAAAATAAAAGAAATTTTAAAACATGAATATAGTTTGCATTGCTTTACATTCAGTCTTCATAGTTTTTCCTTTGACTGTGAATGGTAATTTCCATAACAGATCTCTTAGGATTGTGCTTGATTGAGAGGAGCTGTGTCCATCACAATTGATCATCTCATAATATTATTGCTAATGTGTACAATGTCCTGGTTCTGCTCATTTCATTCAACATCAGTTCATGGAAGTCTTTCCAGGCTTTTCTAAAGTTCAGCTGATCATAATTTCTTATGACATAGTAGTACTATATCACATTCATACACCATAACTTTGTTCACCTATTTCTTAAGGGATGGGTATTCCTTCACTTTCCAATTCTTTCATGGTACCACATCTTTTTTTTTTTTTTTTTTTTTTTAGGTTTTTGCAAGGCAAATGGAGTTCAGTGGCTTGCCCAAGGTCACACAGCTAGGTAATGATTAAGTGTCTGAGGTTGTATTTGAACTGAGGTACTCCTGACTCCAGGGCCAGTGTTCTATCCACCTAGACACCCCCCTCCATGGTACCACATCTTAAGAAGGATATCAGGGTCAGCTAGGTGGCACAGTGGATAGAACACTGGCCCTGGAATCAGGAGGACTTGAATTCAAATCCAGCCTCAGATACTTAATAATAATTGCCTAGCTGTGTACCCTTGGGCAAGTCACTGTTATCCCCATTGCCCTAAATAAAATTTAAAAAAAAAAGAAACATATCAGTATATTGTAGTTCATCCAGATAAGGATGACAACAAGCACCCTGAGATTATGCCACATGAGGATGTATAATGGTAATCAGTAGGTATATTTTGTGATCCAAAAGTAAAGCTGCCCCACTAAGCTGGCACATCACTAAGACTAAAACAAAGAACATTCTCTGGTAAGCCCTACATCTCCCCCTACCTAGAATTTCCTTAGCCCTCCAAAATAACTTGAATCACCACTTCCCCTGTTGGCAAGTTTGCAACTATACTTTATACTACCCTCTGCTCAGGAGTTAAGTCATAAGGCAGCCAATTGTTTCTACTGTCCTATACTATAATAGAAGAAAAAGGAAAATAAAATAGATTAAACATAGAATCCACAGTTGGAAAGGACACCAGAGGGCATCTCATGCCTTCTACATCTCTTACAAATAGCTAGCCATAAGAAGGCTCACTGAGAGGCAAATCCTAACCCTCTTGGCTTCAACCACAGCGGCAGAAGGAAGAGGAGAGAAAAGGAAGATACAAGGAAAAGGGGGCAGAAAAACAAAAGCACAAGGAGTTTACAAATAAAAGGAAAGAAGAGGAAAGAAGACAGGGCAGCATGGAACGGTGTATAGAATACTCAACTTGAGTTAGAAGATCTGACTTCAGAGCACTTGGGCATATTACATAATTTTCTGTACCTCAGTTTCTGTAGAAGAAAGGGGATAGACTGAAAGGCATAAGATCCTTTCTAGCTCTCAATCTATGATCCTGTTTTATAATAGTGGCCAGTGCCACTGAGGGAAATTTTGCCACCATTTTGAAATATCCTATCCTCAGGAACATAGGTTGCTTCATTGGTAGGCACAGCTCTCTCTCCTTGAAACAGACCATCCAATTGACAGTCATAAGCAATCTAATTAAATTTATTTTTAAACTGTCTTCATTGAACACCCATTGTGTTCAAGGCACAGCTTATCAAGAATTAAATGGAGAGTAAGAACCAGACTAACACATTCCAGAGTTCTGGTTTTGGCTCTGAACTTTCTAGGGTATGTTAATTTAGAGTGTTTTATTTGTTTGGTAGTTTTTTTTTTACCAACAATAAAGTTTCTTTTTTATTTATTTATTTAAGTCATTGGGGGTAAGTGACTTTCCCAAGATCATACAGCTAGACAATCATCAAATGTCTAAAGTCACACTTGACCTCAGGTCCTCCTGATTCCAGGACTGGTGCTCTATCCACTGTGCCACCTAGCTGCCCCCACTTTGTTGTTTTTTGAAAAGATAAGTGTTGATTTCCCCTTCTCCACTATTAAAGAATTAAGATATTTCTCTTGGCATCATTTAATGTTAGTAAATCCACCTAATGAAAGCTCATCATTTGAAGTCACATATCTTTAACCTTAAAGATAAGCAACAATTGTGTTTCTATAAATGGGAAAATCTTGAAATGATTGACTTTCCTTTTTAAATTCCCTCTTTTGCTCTGTTGCTTTTGCCTTCTTTTAAGAAGAGAAATACAGAGGGGAAGTTGTGTCTAGTTGTCAGTGTCATGACAGTGAGCAATAATGCCTTTATCACTGTGGAAAACTAGTACTACCAACATGACCTATAACCTGCCAAACACAAATTGCACTAGAGAAGACTAAAGAAAAATGAAATAGGGAAAAAAAAGGAAAAAAAGGGAGAAATATTCACGTATGTTCTCCAGTTCTACCTAGGCATAGATTTACTATCTTCTCTGTCCTATTCTTCTCTTCACCAACAGTCACAATCAGTACCAGACCACACAACCCAAGGCAGTATAGAGTTAAGCTGAACTAAAAATATATGAAGAACAAAAACAGGTGGAAGAAGTGAAGAAGACAGAAACAAAAAAAAAAGTGAAAGGAGAATAGAAAAGAAAGTTCCTGTTGAAGGAGAGAGGGGTGAACATAGGGATGCCAAACAAGGCAAAAATAGCAGAATCCATTTAAGCTTCATTATTATTTGTTAATAATGTTCTGACCTTGTGAACCAGGACAAGTTACTTAACATCTCAGAATCCTGGGCAACACTCCAAAATTATAAATTATATATAAATTAAGAAAACTCTATAATCTACTTTGAGAGAGGGAGTTTATCACCAGGTGTTTCCCATACCAATGAAAAAATAGATTTGATAAAAGCAAAATTATGTGGTATGGTTCTGTTTAAATTGCATAATGATTATATATACTTTCTTAAAATGGGACAGAGCATTCAGAAAATAGTGCAGCTGTAGTTGTCCTCATCATCATCATCATTAGATTTATATAGTACTTTCAGTTTATAAGCAATTTTTCATACATTATCTCATTTGATTAATATTTATTAACTTTTAAATTCCATATGAGTGTTATTTGCTCTTAGTTTTATTAATTCTAACAACAGCATGTATAGTAGACAGAGCAGTTATTATTCCCTTATTACAAATGAGAAAATAAAGGTTCTAGCTAAAGTGAAGCCAGGACTAGGGCTTAATACTTTATTTCCTAGACCAGTGTTTTTTTCTTTGTTGTCTCATCTGTAAGAAAGAAATACACAACTTTTGTGGATTAAGAAAAATAATTTATTGTGATACTATACCGATTTGTTGAAAGCCTCATAAATAACTGTCACAAAGAAAGGAGCAAACTAAAGACTTTACTTTTGTTGTCTTAGGCTCTTAAATTCTTAGGAAAATGCCGTAAGAAAAATAAAATGTCTTATTCTTGGCGAGGACTCCCAGAACTTACTGATGCACGTAGAATGGAACTGAAGCAACAAGTGGACAATTACATCAAACAGCACTCAGTAAGTAGGTTCCTGTCATGAGAAGTTTTATTTATATATACTTTATGTTGTAGATAGCAAAAATGAAGCTTATATACCATGTTTTACAGTTATAAGAATAGAAAAGAGACATATAAATGACATAATTAAAAATATATGTGATTCTTATGAATGTGGGTTGTGTTTTGTTACTTCAGCATCACCTTCAGCTGTGGAAGGAAAAATTCTATTAATTTAAAACGCAATTTCAACATGTTCCCATTCCCTATGACACAAAAAATTGCTAAATCAGAATTTTGGCTTTAAACCAACTAGAGGGTGGAGCAGATAGAATTCATTAAAGTGTCCTTGCTTCACTCACCAAAGATCCTTTCCTGGAGGTTAACTGTCCTCAAGCAAAGGCTCACTAGTCCTATTCTTGGTTCAGCTTCTTTGGGAGAATTTGACCAGAAAGTATGATCTAGGGAAAGGCAATCAAGGAATGCACTTTAGTTGTGAATTGGGTGTATGTAGAAAGTTAACTAGTGCAAAATTGCATATGTTAGGGACCATATGTAGAAATATCTTTTTGAGGAGAGGCCTACCTCTTTTCTACTTCTCAGCTTATTCATTTCAGTTAACCTCTGTATAAGACAGCAATTAAATATATATTATAGAAATATTTACAGTTAAAAATCCAGATAAAATAAAAATGTTCTGACAAAGATTAAGTATTACCACTCAGATAACCACTCAAGCTTTTTAAAATAACTTAATGGTCAAGGATTCTAAATACTATTGCAAACAACTAATCCCTAAGTTATGCTGATAATTACTTAGGAAATAATAACTAAAGTCTATTTTTCTGAAAGGCACATACAGATATTATGGTAAAAACTGTGTGTGTTTAGGACTTCATCAATGATAATAAGCATTGACTCTTACTGTTCATCTAGATCTTTTATGATTTTTGCTCTCCTCATTCAACTTCCTTATCTTTCTGTTATGCTACCTTTAAACTTCCCTTACTTTATTTCAAATTTTCATCCTATTTAAAATAAATAGAATTAGGACATTGATTTTGCAGATTAGAGAAAAACAGGTGTTCCCTTGCCTTTATGTTTATATTAGAAATAAATTAGTACATACATATATACCCTCATGATAATTCTTTCTTATCTTTCTTCAGGGCTCTGAAATGTCAGATGTGGCCAGCAAAGAACTCCACATCCAGGCTCAAGAGCGGCTAGGACACTACTTCTTGGGGAGGGCCCTAGAAGAGCGAGCCCAGCAGCGAAGGGAGGCTTTGCAAGCTCAGATCAGCACCAACACTGAGCAACTGATGAGTAAGGACTAGATTCCATGTGTTCTTACAGTAGTCAACAAATTCTATGGGACATGTCAGGTCAAGAATCATTTACTGGTTACCTATCTAGACCAAGCACCTATCTCCAACAATGGTGTTTCTTAAAACACCTTCAGGAAGGAAGATTCCCACAATCCCTCTCTTATTCCCTGTTACTTGTCATTTAAGTATATCATAGTTCTTTCTAATTTAGAGATGCTGATGTCTGTTGGCTCTCAATCTAAGGCTTTTTCCCTTTTAGTTAATAACATCATCTTAAATAACCTAAATAAATAGTTAATAATAACATCATATTAAGTTTATTAGTATTTTATGGTGTTTAAGTCACATTTACCTATATCTTCTTATTTGCTTATCATGGCAGCTCTGTTGGAGTAGACAGTACAAATGAGTTATTTGGTGAATGATCTGTCCATGAGCTAAAATGTTTCAATCCTACTCTAGGGACCTTGCTTTTAGTAGGTATTGTGAAAAGGTCCATTGTCTAATGCTTAATGTCTCTTGCTTGTTTTGGCGTATTGGGATTGAGGTTTTAATGGGTCTTTTCCCTACAAGAAAGATTTTTAGTTGTTCCTGTTCCCAAAGAAATCAACCTTTTCAAAAAGTTACACTATTCTACAATCTTTCTTAGTAGGGTCTGGGTCATTCAAATAAAGAATTCCTTTTTGAAGATGATAGCATGAAATCTTAATATCCCTTCCAAAGAAGCAGTCATCATCCATAGGTGACAGTTAGGGTCACTTCATACATTGATATAATGGAATTCAGACCATTGTTTCCTAAGTTCTTAGATGATTGGATCAGGATTCTTGGAGACTCATGGATTTGAGGTAGAATCCATTATCCAACCATTCCTTACCTCCATTCCCTCATTTTTTATAATGTTTTGAGAGTGGGGTAAGTGATTTGCACCAGGGTCAAACATACCAAAAGAGTTAAAGGTAGAATTTAAACCCAGATCCTCTTGATTTCAATTCCAAGAGCCTATCTACTACTATTCTATGTGCTTATTTTCTTTTATTTCAGGTGCACCAAATCTGAGAGATATTACAGGACAAGAACCTGAACTCTTCATAAGCAGGTCTCGCCCTGTGGCCACCCGAGCCAAGCAAGCCCATATTGCCACACTAATAGAGAAACAAGCACCTTGGTGGAAGAAACTTGGGGATGAGGCTGGAGATGAAGATGTTATCCCAAAGGAAGCTCTGAATATAGATTTGGGAACCCTATATATTGGTGGAAGCAAATCTTCCTAGGAACTTAACTTGGGGCACCACTCTTAGAGCTGTCACATTAAAAGGACAGTATTAGGGTTATCAATCATCACTACTTGGATGTGTTGAAAGATTTGGATAATCCATGTGTCTCTGTGACCTTGCTTCTTGGCTCTCCCTCAAATTAGGCTGGTTCTGTATTTTAGTAGATAATTAATTTCTACTCCTAGACCTCTCTTACCCTTTTCTTTTAATTTCTTCATCATGAATACTGAAATGACTTGGAATTTTTGCTGTGAAATTAAATATGATAATATATTTATGTGCAAGATAGGGTACCTTTTTTTTAGGATTATACTTTTTTAGTAATTATTCTGAAAGATTTGACATATAGCCATTTTTCAATTCTGTTATTTGGGATTACCATTTTTCATTCAAGACAGACAATAAAATAGCTTTTGAAATTTTTGTAGAATCGTCACACATTTTTAGATTTCTCATTTTTTTGCAAATCATTATTTTTTAATACTTAACACAGTTCAGTACATGTAGTAGATTCCCAGCATAGACTTTTGATTGATGGTATAAGCTGGTTCAATAGGCAGTTATTTTCTCAACTGCACACACTATATATATTTGAAAACCTGCTCAGGGAGACAGTTTGCAGCTCTTTCAGCCTGTAAAGGGACTTTAATTCTTCCTGGTTTCAGAGAAGAGTTGAGAGAGAGAGAGAGAGAGAGAGAGAGAGAGAGAGAGAGAGAGTGTGTGTGTGTGTGTGTGTGTGTGTGTGTGTGTGTGTGTGTGTGTGTGGTGAAGCCACACTTTTTTAAAAAACCTGCTGACATCATTGATGAGATGTATTAGCAAAGCACTAAACTTTTTTTTAATCTGTGAATTTTAGAAATCATGTTCCTACAGCTTAAAATGTTTGTCACAAGATAATTTTGCATCTTTTTGGAAATTAGAATTTATTGTAATAGAATAGATGAGAATGAGATGTCATATTTTCTAAGAAAATAAACTATTTTAAAAATATGTCACTTATATAATTATTTCCTAAGTGATACCACAATAGAAATATCATTTAGAGCAGTGTGTCAAACACAAATAGAAACAGATCTCTGCAGGTCACATATTGACTTTATTTTTTTTTAATTTATTGATTTTCATCCATTTGTACATGCATATTTCCAAGTTACAAATTTTCCCTCCATCTTCCCTTCCCACCCCCTCCCCTCAGTTGGGGAACAGTCAGGTTAACATTTTACATACATACATATTTTGTTAAACATAATTACAAATTAGTAATTTTTGGCATGGGGAATTAGAATTAAGGGAAAGAGATACATAAACAATAATTTTTATAAAGTGTTCATCAGATTTGGTAGGGCATGTTTTTTTTTCCCTGTGTGTTTTGTTATGTTTTGTTTTTCTTCCTCTGATTGGGGATAATATAGTCCATAATCTGTCAAAAATGGTTGTCCTAGCTCTCTGGATTGCCAAGAGGGGGTTGCTTCCATCAAAGTTGTTCATCTCATAATGTTGATGTGTAAATTGTTCTCTTTGCTCCACTCTCTTCTCTCAGCAGCAGATTCCATAAATCATTCCGTGTTTCTCTAAAATCTGACCATTTATTGTTTCTTATAGAACAATAATATTCCATAGTATTCACGTATCATAACTTGTTTAGCCATTCCCCAATTGATGGGAATCCCCTCAATTTCAAATTCTTTGCCACTACAAAAATGGCTGCTATGAATATTTTGGAACATGTAGGACTTTTTCCATTTTTTACAGTTTCTTCTGGATATAGTCCTAGAATTGGAATTGCTGGGTCAAAAGGTATGAACAGTTTTATTGCTCTTTGGGCATAATTCCATATTGTTCTCCAGAAAGGTTGGATCCATTCAGAAATCCACTAGCAATGCATCAATGTTCCAATCTTCCCACAACCTCTCCAACATTGATCATCTTCCCTTTTTCTCATCTGTGCTAATCTAATAGATAAGAGATGATACTTCATTGTTGTTTTAATTTGTGTTTCTCTAATCAATAGTGATTTGGAGCATTTTTTTCATATGCTTATATATAGCTTTTATTTCTTCATTTGAAAACTGTTCATACTTTGACCATTTGTCAATTGCGGAATGTCTTGTGACCTTATAAATTTGATGCAATTCTAATTCTCTATTTTAGGGACGGCTAGGTGGCGCAGTGGATAAAGCACCAGCCCTGGAGTCAGGAATACCTGGGTTCAAATCCAGCCTCAGACACTTAATAATTACCTAGCTGTGTGGCCTTGGGCAAGCCACTTAACCCCATTTGACTTGCAAAAAAACCAAAAAAATTCTCTATATAAATTTTAGAAATGAGACCTTTATCAGAAGTCCTGGTTGTGAATATTATTTTCCAGCTTTCTGCTTTTCTTCTAATTTTAGCAGCATTGATTTTATTAGTGTATAAAACCTTTTTGATTTAATATAGTCAAAAATCATTCATTTTGTAGTTTATAATGTGCTCTAATTCTTGTTTGATCATTAATTTATCCCTTTTCCATAGATAGAATTTTTTTTGTCTATTAATATATCTATAGTATTGCTCTTTATGTCTAAATCCTATACTCATTTTGACCTTATTTTGGTATAGGGTGTGAGATGTGGATCTAGGCCTATTTTTTGCCATACTTTTTTTCCAGTTTTCCCAACAATTTTTGTCAAATAGTGAATTCTTATCCCAGAGGCTGTTGTCTTTGAGTTTGTCAAATAGTAGATTGCTGTGGTCATTTCCTGCATTTTCTTTTTGAAGCTATCCTTATCCACTGATTCACTACTCTATTTTTTAATGAGTACCAGGCAGTTTTAATGACTACTGCTTTATTGTATAGTTTTTAGATCTGGTAAACCCTCCTTTACATTTTTTTCATCAGTTCCCTTGCTATTTTTGCCCTTTTGTTAATCCAGATGAATTTTGTTACTATTTTTTCTAGCTCCATAAAGTATTTATTTGGTAGTTTGATTGGCACGGCACTGAAGAAGTAATTTAATTTGGATAGTATGTCAATTTTATTATATTAGCTCGACCTAACCATGAGCATTTGATGTTTTTCCAATTATTTAGAACTGCCTTTATTTGGGTGAGGAGAGTTTTATAATTGTCTTCATTTAATTTCTGGATTTGTCTTGAGTAGATTCCCAAGTATTTAATATTATCTACAATTATTTTAAAAGAAACTTCTCTTTCTATCTCTTGTTCTTGACCTTTGTTGTTCATATATAGAAATGTTGGGTTTATTTTATATCCTCCTACTTTGCTGAATTTGTTCATTGTTTCAAGGAGTTTTTTAGATGATTTTCTCAGGTTTTATAGGCATACCATCATATCATCTTCAAAGAGTTAAAGTTTTGCCTATTCTGATTCCTTCAATTACCTATTCTGATTTCCTTCACTTTATTTTTCTTCAATCTTATTGCTACTGCTAGCATTTCTAATACTATATTGAATAGTAATGGTGATTGTAGGCATCCTTGTTTCAATCCTGAATTTATTGGAAATGCTCTGAGTTTATTCCCATTAAATATAATATTTATTGATGGTTTTAGATTGATACTCTTTATTATTTTAAGAAAAACTATTTATTCTTATACTTTCTAGTGTTTTTAATAGTAATGGATATTGTATTTTATCAAAGGCTTTTTCATCACCTATTGAGATAATCATATGATTTCTGTTGGTTTTACTATGGATATGTTTAATTATGTTGAGTGTTTTAAAGTTGAACCATCCTTGTCTGCCTTGCATAAATCCAACCTGATCATAGTGTATTAACCTAGTAATAACTTGCTGTATACAGTCTCATTGCTAAAATTTTATTTAAGTTTTCTGCATCAATATTCATTAGAGAGATGGGTCTATAATTTTCTTTATCTGTTTTGGTTCTATCTGGTTTAAGTATCAGTGCCATGTTGGTATCATAGAAGGAGTTTGGTAGAACTCCTTCCTTTCCTATTATTTTAAATAGTTTATGTAGAATGGAATTAATGGTTCCTTAAATGTTTGGTGGAATTCACTTGTAAATCCATCTGGACCTGGAGACTTTTTCTTAGGGAGTTTATTGTTGGTTTCTTCAATTTCTTTTTCTGAAATGGGGTTAAGTAATTTATTTCCTCTTCTGTTAATCCGGGCAGTTTGTATTTATGTAAATATTCATCCATTTCATTCAAATTTTGGCATACAGTTTGGCAAAGTAGTCCAAATTATCTCTTTAATTTCTTCCTCATTGGAGGTTAGTTCACCCTTGATAATGGTTATTTGCTTATCTTCTCTCTTTTTTTAAAAAAATCAGATTAACCAGAGGTTTTTCTGTTTTATTGTCTTTTTCATAAACTCAACTCTTAGATTTATTTGAGATCATTGGGTTTTTTTTTTTTGCTTTCTATTTTATTAATCCCTCCCTTGATTTTCAGAATTTCTAGTTTGTATTTAATTGGGGAATGCTTAATTTTAATTTAATTTTCTAGCTTTTTTTAGTTGCTGTAGGATTAAGAATAGTTCAGTATTTTGCTCCCACAAAGTAAGATGCCAAATACTTGCTTAGAGAGATGTTTAATAACAAAAATCATATACAGAAACAAGGAATAGATACCTTCTTAAATGCACAACAGAAACAGAAAAGCAAAACTAATAAGTGAAATAATTAATATAACTATCAATATACTAGAAAAAAGATAAAGGAAACCTCACCAATTCCAGGGAAGCACCAACTCGATAATCAGTGGCCCAGGGAATCCCAAGTGTCAACTGTTGAATGGGAAAGTAGCCCCAGGCAAAGCATCCTTTCCATGGGTGAGATTCCGAAGAGAGGAGCTTAGCTGGGGATTTTTGTAGGGTCTTAGACAAAGAAGGCATTCTGCCAGGGAACTAGGATACAGTTCAATTAATTGACATGAATTATTAAGGATGCGTTCTCAGGAATTTAGCATGAAACATCACTATCTGGAGCAAAACATCTTTTCTTTTGAAATAGGCTCTGAGCAGATATCCAGTCCCTCAGAGTTTAACATGATCCAAGAATGGCTAGTTCCTGGAGTTCAAGAGCTAACACAGATGGTGAGGTTCATATAAAAGACAAATCAGTTCATAGTTCATGGGCCTTTATGATATCATCCCTTAGAAGGATATTTATCCTTCATTTGGCCTTGATATCATGTAAGGCATAGGTAGTGCCAACTAAAGGGATAACTTTATAATAAAATTGCCTTATTTGCACAAACATGTAACAATTACAAAAACATAACAAAAGAAGAAACAATATTAATACTACAGGTATTGCTAATGAAAAGAGATAACTTTTAGCAGTTGCAGATAGAAATAAGAAATCATACCAATGATGATTAGTGTCAGAAACAAATGGGAGGCCTCAAGTAATTTCCCTGCCACAATATGAGTTTGTATTAGATGTTTATTTAATGTGCGTTCATTTTTGGCAAGGAGTTCTTTTAGGGTATTAGATTCACTCAAAAATAGCAATTAAAGGTTGCAGTGATAGATAAGTGGATGGAACAATTAAAGGTTTGGGTACCCAGGAAATACCAACATCATCCACTGTATCAGGAGAAAAGTAAAAAATCATCTTGCCAGTGACAAAAAGAAATGTTCTGCAAACATCCAGAAAAAGGAGTAGTTTGTCCTACAGAACTTAAATCAGTTTGATTATTAGTAGTCAGACATATATATATTGGGTATCTACTTCATATAACATAGTGAAATTATTCAATGGATATAAGGTTAAATCACACAGATTAGAAGAATGTGCAAGTAGACAGGGCTCCATCTGCCTAGTTGCCATTCCACAAATCATACCCTTATCAGTCAATGAACAATCGTGAAGTTGATGAGTAACATTTTCTGCATCTATATAATTACCAATAATATGTGGTAAAGCAAAGTAACCACGGAGTATTATAGGAATAACATGAAAATTACACATAATAGTCCAAGTTTTAATCTTATAGTGTACTATTGTCCCAGTGCAAGCTTCATTAGTACATATCACAGATCCTTTCGATGTCATCCAATGGTCTACAGGTAGATACCATGAAAGTAATGATAACCCACATTTGTTGGTCCCCAGAGGACAACAATCGTTGGGCATTTTCCTTTTGTATAAGCATATACATATTTTCTAAAGAACATTTAGTCCAATTAAACAATATGCTTACATTGGTAGCATGAGCTAAATTAGCTAAATCAGAATCACTAAACACTTGCAGGAATTTTCCTTGATATTGTAAGGTTTGTTGGTGAGGCAGGATTCTTGCGGGCAACCATTGTGCATTTAAGGTCAAGGCTTGAGAAACATCTTGGGACTTCCAACCAAGATGGCGGAGAGAAGACAGGCACAGTTCTAAAGTCTCTGATATTTCCCCATCTATCATATGAAGCAAACCTCTTAACAGAAATCTGACCCACAAAACCCAGAAAGAAAAGCCAGGAGAAAGAGTGTCTACCTCAGGATTTGTCTCCCACAGCAGCATTGGGCAAATTCAGGTGGGTGAGTCTGGGCTCAGAGGGCGGATCAGCCAGATTAGCGGCTGAATAGGAGCCAGGGAGTCAGGGCCTGAGAGCCAGACCTGCTGGATCAGAGGTAGGGCTGGATGGCGGGGGCTTGAGTCAACTAGGGAGCAGAGGGGCGCTGTCCCTCTGGAGCTTACCAGCAGGGCTGGGGGAGAGAGTCCCGGTGCAGGAGAGGGGCAGACACCAACCCTGGGCTCTTCTGGTCTGAGGAACTCTGAGTCCACGCCTCCATTAGGGCTGAGGCTCCTTCCTGGAACAAACAATAGCAAACTACTTCTGCCTTAAGCACAGGTGTAGCAGAAGAACCAGTCCAGCTGAGGAATGACCTCAGGCCAGGGTAAAGGGCACCATTGATTGAAGGCAAAAGAATTCAATAGCTCCAACTGCTCCCTTCAAGCTAAGGGAGAAGGCCTCAATCAAGGTCACAGACACTCCAGAGAAAGCAACCAACACCTCCTACTGGCCAGCCAGAGAAATTGCACTCAGTGAGTAAAGCCTCTAGTGATCCCAAGCCCCTGTGAACCAGCCCCTCCCCAACCTTGGTCTTAGCAAAATGAAGAAGGGTCAGTGGAAAGGTAGATCCATAGAAAAATTCTTGGAAGGGAAAGACCCTAACTCAGAGAGACCTAGAACCTCTGAGGAGAATATGATCTGGTCTTCAGCACAGAAAGACTTCCTTGAAGAAATAAGGAAGGAGTTTAAAAATCTACCGGAAAATTTGGTAGAGACAATTAATACCTTGCAACAAGAAAACAAATCCTTAGAAAATACAATTGGACAAATACAAAATGAGAATAAATCTCTCACATCATCAATTGGACAAATACAAAATGAGGATAATTCTCTCAGATCCTCAATTGGGCAAATGCAAAAAGAAAATAATTCTCTCAAAACCTCAACTGGTCAAATGGAAAGCTCTTTCCAATTGGAAAAGGAGTTGCAAAAGGTTAATGAAGAAAACTCCTCTCTAAAAAAAAAGAATGGAGTCTGCAGAAACTAATGACTCCATGAGACAGCAAGAGCCAGTTAAACAAAATCAAAAAATAGGAAAAATAGAAGGAAAATGTAAATTACCTCATCAGCAACACCACTGACCTCCAGAATAGGTCGAGGAGGGGCAACCTGAGAATTATTGGACTTCCTGAAAACATTGAGGAGAAAAAAAAAAGCCTGGACTTAATATTACATGATGGAAAACTGCCCTGATATCATGGAACTAGAGGGCAAAGTAGTTATTGAAAGAATACATCAATCCCCTCCAGAAAAAGATCTTAAAATGAAAACACAAAGGAATGTTGTGGCCAAATTCCAGAACTATCAGATAAAAGAGAAAATCCTGCAAGCAGGCAGAGAGAAATATCTTGGCCTGCAGTACACAGTCTGCTGGCCAAGGTCTCAAGATATATAGAATTTACTATACCCAAACCAATTCCTGCTTCACCAAGTATCATATCAGGCTCTTTTGACTCTAGTTATACATTTTTTTTAAAGGAGAGAAGGATATGTTATAATGAATAATATTCTTATGAAAATTTAAAGATACATTCTTACATGTACATGAATTACAGACGGGGGATGATGTGAGGGTGCTCTTTTCCATAGTAGCTTATTATGCCATAAAAACCTGTTTCTTCCTGTGATGGGAGTGGCATTAAAACACATAAGATAATGGTGTTCCTGGATAGATAAGTCTACTAATATTGAGGTTGCATTAACAACAGAATAACTAGTACAATTCCTTTGTGCTTCCCATTTCACTTTTCCATAAATTTGAGGGGTAGTGTAAGGAATTCTTGTTATACAACATCTTAGGGTCATATTAGGTTCAGGGTGTACTGTCATGTTATACTTTGGTTGAGAACTGATAGCTAATTGAAATATTGGCAGAGGAGCATCCCATAAAGTTATATTATCAGGATAAGTCCAATTCATTACATTACATTCTTGTAGAGCAGAGCAAGAAAAATTTCCTTGTCTCTTTGTGGAATTCCTCCAATATATCATCAGGACAGTTGTATCTTCTTCAGGAGTAAGCTTCACTCCTGGGGTCCACAGAAAACATCCAGTGACACACCACAACAGCCATATTCCTGTAATACACTTATTCACGTGAAAAAATTTGAGTTAGTGGAACATTATGCCATTTATCTTCTCATGAATAACAAATTACCACTGTGTTGTCTATTCCTCCTGCAATAATTTCTGCAGCTTTAAGCTTATCAGTAGGGTATCTTTTTGCCCATACTTTAGAGTCAGGCTCAAAGTTGGATTTCTGCTATTGAGCAGGTATTTGTATTCCAGAATCATTTTTGTTTGTACTTCTGAAGCCTTGCACTCCCCTTTGAGTTACAGAAGGGGCCTTTTCAATTTGTTCCAAATTTTTATTCAAACAAGGTATGATAATCAGTTGATAAATTCAGGAACCAGCAAATGCAACAAACACATTGTCTTTACTCAAATTATGTAAACATACTTTGACTTCCCCCCATAGTCACTGTCAATTATACCCCCCCCCAAGACTTGAACTTGCTTAACAGCTAGGCTAGATCTTGTCAATAATTGGCCATAATATCCTTTTGGAATTTCAATTCCTGATCCAGTAGAGAATACCCCAGTTTGGCCTGGACCTAATTCTATATCTTGGGTGGTACTTATATCCAGCTGCAGTAGGAGATCCATGATATGGAGCTTTAACTAATACTTTATCAAGAGCCCACCATTTTAGAGTTTTATCATGAGTTTGAGAAGCTCTTATTTGCAAATTGGCTGTCATCATTCTAGATAAGGGTGTACCTTCTCCATTAGCAAGAGGCCTATTATTCAGCTGCTGTAATGCCTCAAAAAGATTTTCTTTCCACTTTTTCAAGTCATTGTTGCCCAGTTTCTTTAGTCTTTCTTTCAATAATCCATTCATTCTTTCTATTAATCCTGCTGCTTGTGGATAGTAAGGGATATGATAGATCCATTCTATGTTATGGTATTTACAATAAGCATCAATCTCAGCCCCCTTAAAATGGGTTCCATTGTCACTTTGAATTTGCATTGACACCCCATAATATAATGAAATTATATCCAATGTTTTACAAGTATTTTTCTCTGTTGCTCTTTTGTAGGAGCAAGCTATTAATACACCAGAATATGTGTCCACACAAGTGCAAGCATATTGGCATCCATGGCTCATTGGCATCAGTGCAATGTAATCAATTTGCCAAATTTGAGCAGTCAGCACTCCTCAAGCTATTTCTCCTTGAATTGTTCAAGGAATTTGCCTTTCTTTGTATTACTGACAAATAACACTGACATCATTAATGTCTCTGAACATAGATACTGGTAAATTGATTCTTAGTGATAATGCCCACCTGTGTGTAGCAGAAGGTCCCAAGTGACCTGCAGTTGTATGGACTGATTTTCCTAAGGCATACTCATTGTCTGCATCCTCTTGTATTTCACTGGTATTAATCTTGCTTAACTCTTCCACATAAGAATTGTACTCACATTCTGTAGAATCATTCTTCATATGATCATCTACATGAAAAACTGAAATGTTAGTATGTTGGCACCATTCCCAAATGTCCTGCCATAATTCCTTTCCCCAAACTTCCTTTTGTCTGTCCAATGATTTTCCTTCCATATTGGCATCCACACAGTTAAACCATTAGCAACTGCCCAAGAATCAGTAAATCTATGGCTCTGTCCTCCTTGTTCTTGTTTTAATACCTGATATATAGCTACTAACTCAGTCCACTGACTGCTTTTACCCTTATCTGTAATTTCTAGTATCATTTTTGTTATAGGATTATATGAAACAGCTTTCCAATATCTTTCCTGGCCTAGATATTTAGCAGAATCATCAGTAAACCATGTATGTTGTTTTTGAATTTCAGTTAATGAATCACACCCATTGTTCCATTCAACAGGGGATTGTTGTTTTGAGGGTATCAAAGATACAGTAGTCAATTCAGTATCTAACATAGTTGGTAATTCCATTACTTTTTCATATAAGCTAGAAATTCCATGTTTCCCTGTCTTAGCCCTATTCTGTATGTACCATTTCCATGTAATGATGGATGCTTTTTGAGCATGGCCTATTTTATGTGAGCTGGGGTACCCATCACCCAGCTCATGATAGGAATTCCTGGCCTTAATATGACTTCATGATGTATTGTTAGGTGCTCAGTTTCTATTAAGGCCCAATATACTGCCAATAGTTGCTGTTCAAAAGGAGTATATTTTTTACCTGCCTCAGGTAACTTCCTAGACCAAAATCCCAATGGAACATTTTTACTGTCTTGTTTTTCCCATAGACTCCATTCAGCATATTGTTATTGTACTGTTACCTGTAATTCTACTGGACCTTCCTGTATTGGCCACAAATCCATTGCTGTTTGTATAGCAATTTTTGCTTCGTTAAAGGCTGCTTGTTCTTTTTCTCCCCATTCAAATTCATATTTTTATGTCACTTTGTGTAATGACTGTAAAATTTGTCCTAAATGGGGTATATGATACCCTCAAAATCCAAACAATCCATAAATTTTTGTGCCTCCTTCTTTGTTCGAGGAAAAGTGAAGTCTAATATTTTTTGTCTGGCTTTGGGAAGAATTTCCCTGTGTCCTTTATTCCAAATAATCCCTAAAAAATTTACTGACTGGGCTGGTCCTTGTATTTTATCTGGGTTAATTTCCCATCGTTTAGATTTCATATGAGATACAAGAATGGTCTGTGAGTCTTCCACTATCTCCTGTGTCAATCCCTGTATGAGAATGTCATCAATATAATGTATTACATTGACGTCTGGTACTTATATTTCATCTAAATGTTCTGCCACTATATGATGACATATAGTGGGACTATGAATATCCCCCTGTGGGAGATATGTAAAAGTGTATTGTCTTCCCTTCCATGAAAAAGCAAATTGATCCCAGAACTCAGGTTTTAAAGGTATTGTAAAAAATGTGTTAGCCATATCTATTACTGCATACCAGTCTCCTCTATTGATTTGAATGCTTTCTATCAATGTAATAGTGTCAGGTACAGCTGCATAAAGTGGAGGAGTTACTTTATTCAATTGCCTATAATCCACTGTCATTCTCCAAGACCCATCTGACTTTCTTACTGGCCAAATAGGATTATTTCATTGGCTAGTCGTGGGTATCAATACACCAGCTTGTACATATTCTTCAATGGTTTTAGATATCTCCTCTTGCCCCCCCCATCCTATATTGTTTCATAGTTACTACCTAAGATGGTGTTGGAACTGATATTGGCTCCATTCGTAACTTTCCCACCAATATTGTTCTAATAGTAATTTTCTATATGGCAAACTGGTACTGTCCTTCTGGCAGTCAAATAGTCTTTCCTCTTAGGATATCAATTCCAATTATATATTCTGGGATAGGGACTATAACTACTGAATAAGTTTTTCTGGGAAATTTTCCAATTTTAATATCTAAGTCCATCTGCACTGCTTTTACCTCATTCCCTCCTAGCTCTGAAATGGTAATTGGTGTCCCTTTCTTGAATTTAGTAGGATTTCCATAAATTAAGGTGGCCTCTGCCCCAGTATCAGTTAATGCATTAGCAGTAGTCATGGACCTATTTTTCCAATATATAGTAATTTTAATGTGGGGTCTAAAATCCTTATGTATTGCTCAGATACTAGGGGCTTGGCCACTCCCCTATTCTCCTTTTAAATGAGTCAGGGATGGATATAACGTGTATTGGTCAGCAGGTAGTGAAATAGGGACAGGGGTAGCGGTGGTTAGGTTCCAATTTTGTATTCCCTGTCCTAACTTTTTCTTGTATATTCCATACATTTCAGAGGTAGGTATCCCATCTATTTCATCCTTTCTAACCCCAGCCTTCAAGAGAGTGGTAAACAGTTCTTTTCTAGACATCCGATTAGAGGAGTTAGTTCTTTGTACTCCTCCCCCAAATCTGCTCCCTCTCCCCTCTGAAGTTGGAAACTCTGCAAAGTCACTCACTTGTGAAAGTCTATCCATAATAGTACTCAAATGTTCATTAGTGGCTCCTAACAATAGAATAATAATAATATTCTTATATGCAGGAGGAGCAGTTTTAATAAGAGCGGACCTATGCATTGCCAAAACAGGGGTATCAGTATAAGTATCTGCCTGTCCTAGCATAATGGCAGTTTTCATTACTTCCTATTTTAATTCCTGAATCCTGTCTTTCAAGGTATACCATGGTCTATGGCTACTAGGCCACATAGCTGACTCAGGGTATTGTCTACTTAAGCCCAGTGCCACTAATTCAAGCAGGAATGAGTCGATTGGTCGCCCATTGGGCTGGAAATTGTGGGAATAATCTTGTATTTCCTGCCAAACAAAGAGATTTGAGGTAACAGTTAGAAATTTCATACAATCCTTAGAGCCAAGCCAAACTCCTCTGACATCCCCATCACTGAGTCATATTATCCAAGTTATAAGTGGCTCTCCAGGTCCCTGTGAAAATCTCTCAAGCAAATCTGTGATCTCTTGTTGAGTAAAATTCTCAATCACATCCCTAGCCTTTTTCTGTCTACTTCTATTATCCTCCTCCCTCCTCCTATGAATTTATCTGACTTCTTCCCCTACATCCAGAATATACATTTTAATAATTTCTTCCCATATCTCATCATCAGTTTCATCCCAGACATCTCCATCCCACACATCTGGATCCCAATCTGCAGTGGCAGAAGCTATCTCTGTGTGAACCTTCTTCCTATTCACTTTCCCGTTTCTCTTCTTAGATTTATACTGAGCTACCCATACCGCGGCTTTTTCAGCAACATTTTGATAGTTACGAGCTTGATCCCCTAGTATAAAATTCTGACATTGCAACAGACATTTTACCCTGAAGTTCAGACAACTCTTTCTCCATTTGAACTTTTTCTTGTATTAAATTTTCATTTTGTTTACATATTGTAGGATAGGTGGTTAAAAGTGCCCACCCCCTTCTGTAAATTCCACTTAATTCTTTCCCCCTTTCAAGGGGAATATTCTGTAAACACTCAGTTACTTGTAGGGGAGTTCCCTTCTGGATTCTACTTCCTCAATCCTCACAAGATCCTGTTACTTTAGCCCATACCTGCGCTAGGGAGGAAAAAGGCAAATCCTCCCACCCTGATATCAAAAAATTCCAGATTCTGTCTCAATTTTCTTAAAGAATGGCATTATTTTGTGCAGCAAAATCCTGTTCCTGATGCCAATTTATGTGGGATTAAGAATAGTTCGGTATTTTGCTCCCACAAAATAAGATGCCAAACACTTGCTTAGAGTGATGTTTAATCACGAAAATCATATACAGAAAAAAGGAAGAAAAACAATACTAATAAGTGAAATGATTACTATAACTATCAATATACTAGAAAAAGATAAAGAAAACATCACCAATTCGGGGGGAAGTACCAACTCTATAATCAGTGGCCCAGGGAATCCCAAGTGTCAAGTGTTGAATGGGAAAGTAGCCCCAGGCAAAGCGTCCTTTCCAAGGGTGAGATTCCAAAGAGAGGAGCTTAGCTGGGGATTTTTGTAAAGTCTTAGACAAAGAAGGCATTCTGCCAGGGAACTGGGAGGGATTTACATGAACTGATGTTGAGTGAGATGAGCAGAACCAGAAAAACCCTGTACACCCTAACAGCAACATGGGGTTGATGATCAAACTTGATAGACATGCTCATTCCATCAGTTCAACAATCAGGGACAATTTGGGGCTCTCTGCAGTGGAGAATACCATCTGTATCCAGAGAAACAACTGTGGAGTTTGAACAAAGACCAAGGACTATTGTTGAGTCCGGTGGAGGGAACTCAGGCCGACATCAATATGATGCATAAGCTGGTTCGTTTATTGATCACAGGATACATACTTTTATACTCTACATTTACGTAACCAATTACATAAGCGTTTTAGCAAGCATTTTTTTCACATGCATACCTTGTGTATGTCTTAGGTGATTGTTTTGAGAACCAAACAGTGTTTTGATAAACAGAGTGAAGATTGTTTTGAGAACCAAACAGTGATTTGATAAACAGAGTGCAGAAGGTAATTATCTCAGAATGCGCTATCTGAGCCTGGGAATATACCTCCTTAGCTCAGACATGCAGCTACTCCCTTATCTAAGCTCTGAAGTACATCTTGCTCGTTAAAGCACATAACTATTTCTGTGTTAACCCTTCAAAGCTCTTAGCCTGGAATACATATGACACAACAGACTATTAAATTTAATTTAGAAAATAAAAAAACTGATATTTTATTGTGTGATCTTGCTATCTCTTATACTTAAGTTTCTTCCTTAAGGATATGATTTCTCTCTCATCACATTCAATTTGGATCAATGTATACCATGGAAACAATGTAAAGACTGGCAAATTGACTTCTGTAGGGAGTTGAGGGGGAGGGAAGTAAGATTAGGGGAAACAATTGTAAAACTCAAAATAAATAAAATCCTTAAGAGGAATGAAAAAAGAATATTGCCAGCAATGACTTAAGAAATACCCCTGTAGTTGTCACAGGGCAATCTATTCCCTTTCCCTTTTTAGAGATGAGACAGTGAAGACATCCTTGAATTCTCAGGGGATAAGCACTTCATGCCATATAACTTAGAAATTTCAATCAGTAATGAGCAATGGAATCTTCACCTTGTAAATCTCAGGTGGAATAGAATTAGCACCAAGTGCTTCACCTCATGAAAGGAACCTAATAACATTTAAAACCTCTTCTTTAATGGAAACTTCACTTAGGGACAGATTAACTTCAATTTGAGGTAGTCAGTGGCTTTGCATTGTTTGATGATGATCTGTTAAGTACACTATGAAAGCCTTCAGTCCATCTCTCCAGAAAGTGTCTCCATCACTAATCCATATGTCTCCATCCACAATGAGGAGTTCAGATGACCTAGGTGACTGATATCTAACCAAGTTCTAAGAGCTCCACAGTGCCTGCTTTAGCTGCCTTCATGGTCCTTGGAAAGAATTGTTCTCATCTGCCCATTTTACCAGTGGAAGATTTCACATGTTCGCAGTAGACCACACTCCCTCCCCAATTCAATGACAAGTTTAAGACCCCTGGATTACTATCATCCTGGTTTATCCCATTTGCTGAACTGGTTTACTGGGGCGTGACCACAGTACATGCTACAACTTCTTGGTCAGAGTTAGGTGGCTCAAGTGGACATCAAAGGCTCTGAAAAAGGCTTGTCAATTCTCACACCAGAGGCACTTTTTATTTTTTTACCCTCAAGCAGTTTATAGGCTAATTCTTAAGACATAAACACATACCATACTATAATCATATACAACTTCTTGAATCCCTTCCACTGTCCTTTAATTTGTATTGTTTGTATAGTTTTTCTTTTGGTTGCTATCATTCTTTGAGACTGAATATTCATTAATGTATTTTTCTTCTCACATATATTTTTCTCTGTGTGTATATCTGCTTTTCTCTGTGTGTATCTAGTTTTTTTTGCAAGGTTTTGAATTTCATAAATTCTTTTTCTCCCTCCCTTCCTTCTTTCTCCCAAACAGAAGGCAATCTGATAAAGTCTTTACATTTGCTTCCATGATATGCCTAGATCAAAATTGAATGTGTTGAGGGAAAATACAGATTCATAAGGAAGAAAGAAGACATTAGAGATAGCAAATTGTGTAATACATAAGACAACGTTTAAAAATTGAAGATAATAATCTTTGGTCTTCGTTTAAACTCCACAGTTCCCTCTCTGGATACAGATGGTATTCTCCATCACAGATCCCCTCAAATTATCCCTGATCAGCGCACTGATGGAGTGAGCATGTCCATCAAGATTGATCATCACCTAGAGGTGATGGTAGTATCTAGTAAGGTTTTTAAAAGGATGGTAGATATTTGGGTGTGTCTGTAAGGGGTCCGGAAAGAACAAATAAAGGGGGAGAGGCAGAAGACTAACTGGGAATCAGCATGTTTGCCTGATTTTCTCCTCCTCTGTTGAGCAGCACATGGGTAGGAGTGGAAGAGACAAAGGGTAGGAGCGGTCCATAGCTGGGGTGTAGTAAGGTATAAACATCTTTGTAATAAGAGAACAAGGAATACGACAGTAAAGGATGGTGTAGATTTGAATTACAATTTCGGAGTAGACTCTTGAAATAAATAGGATCAAGCTTAAGAGAAGGAAGGAAACAAGCATTTTTATGGACCTATACTTTATATATGTTGAGGGGAGGTATATGAAAAATGTAGGTGGTGCTTGGCGGTGAACAGAGGTCATGCGGAGAATTCTTTTTTTTTTTTTTAGGTTTTCTTGCAAGGCAAATGGGGTTAAGTGGCTTGCCCAAGGCCACACAGCTAGGTAATTATTAAGTGTCTGAGACCGGATTTGAACCCAGGTACTCCTGACTCCAGGGCCGGTGCTATATCCACTGCGCCACCTAGCCGCCCCAATGTGAAGAATTCTAATCTCACTGAGCATGGGGACTATTGTCATATATATGGCTCTTAATGTGGTATATAGTGTTAATTCATGATAGTTCTTTTATAACCAAAGTCAGAATGGAGGCAAGGGGAATCCCTCCCCTCACAAAAAAAAAAACAAAAACAATTTGTAGAGTTTCTTCTATCCTTGTGATTTTAAGTATTAATTTAAAAACAATTATGTTTTTTTTTTTTCTTTATGCTTGAAATAAGGCATGGGATTGTGAAGCTAGATTACCTAGATTTAAGAGTAAGTTAGGGGGCGGCTAGGTGGCGCAGTGGATAAAGCACCGGCCCTGGAGTCAGGAGTACCTGGGTTCAAATCTGGTCTCAGACACTTAATAATTACCTAGCTGTGTGGCCTTGGGCAAGCCACTTAACCTCATTGCCTTGAAAAATCCACCCCCCAAAAAAAGAGTAAGTTAGAATTGAACTTAATTCAATATATATTAGATATTGAATGAGTTGCCATGGATATAAATATATGAAATAGTTCCTACCTATAAAGAGATTATTGTATTCTGCTGGGGAGTTCCACCAGGAGAAAAGGTGATATAAATAGATATAACATGTTTATACTTAAATAAAAGATAATCTGAATTAAAAAAAAAGATTGATCATCACTCCATGTTGTTGTTACTGTGTCTAAAGTTCTTCTGGTTCTGTTCATTTCACTATACATCAATTCATGCAAGTCTTTCTAGACTTTTCTGAAATCCTGCCCCTCATGATTTCTTATAGAATAATAGTGTTCCATCACATACATGTTCCACAATTTGTTCAGTCATTCCCCAATGGATGGGCATCTCCTCAATTTCCAATTTTTTGCCACCACAAACAAGGCTGATATAAATATTTTTGTACAAGTAATGTTTTTTACTCTTTTCATGATCTCTTCATGGTATAGACCCAGTAGTGGTATTGCTGGATCAAAGGGTATGCACATTTTTGTTGCCCTTTGGGCATAATTCCACATTGCTCTCCAGAAAGGTTGGATGAGTTCACAGCTCCACCAACAATGCATTAGTGCCCCAGGTTTCCCACATCCCTTCCAACATTGATCATTGTCCTTTCTGGCAGAGGCACTTTTAGGTTCTCACTATAAGAAGAGAAAATCAGGTTTAGGACAGCTATTTCCTCAGATGAAAAGAGACTTGCAAGCATTCACTGACATTGTCCATTAAAGCCTCTTTTAACTCTGTTTGAGGGACTGTTAAATCAGCATTTCACTTTTACCCTAACAGTGGTTGCCTGAGTAGAGGAAGCCTTTCCCAGGCTTAAAGCCACTATGCTGCTAGGGTCAAGGAATCAGATTCTCAGCCTCTCCTTTTCCTCACAAAGCCTAGTCAGGGGTTGCCTTGTCAACTGAAAGGTTCAGATTCCATCCACACTGACCACAAATGTCCTTTGAAATTGCCAGGGGGACCCTAGAGAACACTCCTTGAGATGTAACCCCCACTACACTTATCAAGCACCAGCATAGTATGTGGAGGGGAAACAGCAAAAATTTGTTTAGGCCATCTCTAAGGGGCTGCTAAGTTATCAGCCTCACTTTCCCCTCCAGAGCCACCCAGGTCCAGTGGTCAGACAGGAATCAGGATGATTAGAGATTACCCTGGATTCAGTGGAAGACCCAGGCCTTTTGAAGCTAAGGATTTTGTTTTGTTTTGTTGTAAATATTTGTTTTTTCAACTACATGCAACAGTAGTTTTTACCAATTTTTTTTGCAAGGTTTTGAGTTTTACATTTTTCTTCCTCCTTCCCTTCCTTCTTCCTTCACCTGACAGACAATAACTTGATATAGGCTCTATATTTTTAACCATTAAGCTTAAGATTTATAAGAAGTGTCACTTTGACTGAGATAATACCCATTCAGTGAATTAAGATAGATAAGAAATGAACCGTGTGTGTGTGTGTGTGTGTGTGTGTGTGTGTGTGTGTAGATAATTGTGGGAGGTGAAGGCCCTCAGGGTTTTTCTGGTCGAAACAGCAACAATTGCTATTTACATTTACTCTGAACCAATCAGAAATCCAAATTGTGGAACATGTATGTGATGGAATACTATTGTTCTTTAAGAAATCACGAGGGTGGGCGGCTAGGTGGCGTGGATAAAGTACCTGGGTTCAAATCCAGTCTCAGACACTTAATAATTACCTAGCTGTGTGGGCTTGGGCAAGCCACTTAAACCCCATTGCCTTGCAAAAAAAAAAAAGAAATCATGAGGGGCAGGATTTCAGAAAAGTCTAGAAAAACTTGCATGAATTGATGTATAGTGAAATGAGCAGAACCAGAAGAACTTTAGACACAGTAACAACAAGGGGTGATGATCAATCTTTTTTTTATTCATATTATCTTTTATTTAAGTATAAACATGTTATATCTATTTATACCACCTTTTCACCTGGTGGAACACCCCAGCAGAATACAATCATCTCTTTATAGGTAGGAACTGTTTCATATATTTGTATCCATGGCAACTCATTTGAGACAACTAAGGCTGATTAAAAGTGGCTCCCTATTGCCTCCAGAGGCCTATACAAACTTCTGTTTGACATTCAAAGCCTGTCATAATAACTTAGACCCCTCCTATCTTTTCAGTTTTCTAATACCTATTCCCTAATTGTTTTGCTTCTTCTGGCTGTTCCACAAATAGAACACTTCAACTCTCAGATCTGGGCATTCTCTTTGACTGCACTCCATGCCTAGGACACTCTTTGCTGCTCTAACTATTGACTTCCTTGGATTCCTTTGTGTCTACTAAAATCACTTCAATAGGAAGCCTTCCTCATATGCTCTTTTTTTTGGGGGGGGGGAGGCAGGATTTTCCAGGCAATGGGGTTAAGTGACTTACCCAAGGTCACTTAAGTGTCTTAAGTGTCTAAGATAGGATTTGAACTTAGGTTCTTCTGACTCTAGAGTCAGTGCTCTATCCACTTTCCTTTGCTGTTTCCTATCTATCCTGAATAAAGTTTATTTTGTATTTATTTGTTTGCTTGTGTCTCCTTCCTTTTAGGGTGAGCTCCCTGAGGGCAGGGACTGTTTTTTGCCTCTTTTATATATACTCAGCACTTAGCACATTTGATGTTTATTGACTGAATTTTCCAGTGTGGGAAGAAGCTGATACACCTTTAACATATAACATATTACCTATCAAAGTCAACAGAATATAGGAAAGTGCACCCACCAGAAACAGCAGAAGGGGAGTGGAACAGTAGATTCCAAAAAGGCAAATGAGCTCAAGATGCAACCCAAAATGATATACTTTGCAAACCTGAGCCTAATCAGTGAAAAATGATTGAGTTCATGAATGAGAAACATTTGAAATATTTCTACAAAAAAATGAAATAATTATTCTATTTTCAAACACTCCAGACAACAGAAACAAAAGAGAATTAAATAAATATAACCAAGGAAAGCATGAATAACAACAAAATATACCATCTTTAGAGACTCTTAAGAAAAAACTTGAAAGATACATATATATATGTATATAC